>NC_057814.1:574947134-575082609 GCF_018294505.1 Triticum aestivum | reverse complement strand
GTGGGATGGTGGGCCATTAGTAGTTGAACTACTAATGGCGCACCATCCCACGGTGCGCCATTAGTAGTTTTGAAAAAATTAAAAAAAAAATTTACTAATGGCGCACCGTGGATGTGGTGCGCCATTAGTATTTTCACGCTAATGGCGCACCGACACATGGTGCGCCATTAGTATTTAGTAACGGCGCACCACATGTACAGTGCGCCATTAGTAGCCATTCCATCTATAGCCCTTTTCCTAGTAGTGTCTTCACTTATATCTTTTGGAGTAGTTTGTCATTTACCCACGTGCTTCACGTATATTCTATGAGTAAATGGTTGAATGAATTGAATATCATAAATCTGCATTTATATATGTTTCATATGCTTATAACATGGGGAGTAATGACTTCACACATGATAATTATAGGTAGTAAACTTATTGAAAGTTAGCAACGCAGAATTGGTAACTTGAACAATTCATGAAAGAATATTGAAGGAAGAGAGATTTCACATATAAGTATACTATCTTGGACATCATTTGTGATTGTGAGCACTCATTAACATATGACATGCTAAAAAGTTGATGTTGGACAAGGAAGACAACTTAATGGGTTATGTTTTCATATATCTGAAACGTTATATTGTCTTGGATCATCCAACATGTTGAGATTGCCTTTCCCTCTCATGCTAGCCAAATTCTTTGCACCAAGTAGAGATACTACTTGTGCTTTCAAACATTCCTTAACCCAGTTTTTCCATGAGAGTCCACAATACCTACCTATGGATTGAGTAAGATCCTTCAAGTAAGTTGTCATCGGTGCATGCAATAAAAAATTGCTCCTTAAATATGTATGATCTATTAGTGCGAAGAAAATAAGCTTTATACGAACTTGTGATAGGGAAAAAATAAAAGCGACGGACTGCATAATAAAGGTCTTTATCACAAGAGGCAATATAAAGTGACATTCTTTTGCATTAAGATTTTGTGCATCCAACCATAAAAGCGCATGACAACCTCTGCTTCCCTCTGTGAAGGGCATATCTTTTACTTTTATCTTCTACCCTTATACAAGAGTCACGGTGATCATCACCTTTCCTTTTTACACCTTTTCCTTTGGCAAGCACTTTGTGTTGGAGCGATCCGGATATATATATCCACTTGGGTGTAGGTTTTCATAAAGTATTATTGTTGACATTACCCTTGAGGTAAAAGGTTGGGAGGCGAAACTATAAGCCCCTATCTTTCTCTGTGTCCGATTAAAACTTTGAACCCATAAATATCAAGTGACTGTTAGCAATTGTGAAAGATTAAATGATAGTTGAGTATGTGGAGTTTGCTGAATCAAAGCTCTAATGTAGACCCTTCACGAAATAAGATGAATTGCAATTGTTTGATGACTAAGAGCATGGTTTGTTAGTTTCAAGAAAGTTTATGATCTATACTTTAACATGTGAATAGCTTGTTACTTGATCATGAGAAGTTTTATGAGTTGAGCTCTGTTATGATATATAATGATGCTAGAAAAAGTGATTGAAACTATCATTGATAAAACTTGTGCACCTGCTAGCATTCACACTTCATAAGGTATTTCTTTTATCATTTACCTACTTGAGGACGAGCAGGAATTAAGCTTGGGGATGCTGATACGTCTCCAACGTATCTATAATTTATGAAGTACTGATGCTATTATATTATCCATCTTAGATGTTTTATATGCATTTATATGATTTTTGGGCCTAACCTATTTACCTAGAGCCCAGTGACAGTTTCTGTTTTTTCCTTGTTTTTGAGTATCGCAGAAAAGGAATACCAAACGGAGTCCAATTGACGTGCCAATTTTTGATGATTTTTATGGACCAAAAGAAGCCCCCGGAGTAAAAGAGTTGGGTCAGAAGAGTCTCGGGTTGTCCACGAGGGTGGGGGGCGCGCCCACCCCCCTGGGCATGGGCCCCTATCTCATGGACGACTCGGAGACCCCCCTGACGTGAGACCTACGGCAAAAATTCCTATAAATACAGGAACCTCCAGAAAATAACCTAGATCATAAGTTCCGCCGCCGCAAGCCTCTGTAGCCACGAGAAATTGATCTAGGCCCTCTCTGGCACCGTGCCGGAGGCGGCTATCATCACCGGAGGCCATGGAGGAGGATCCCGGAGGGGCCATCATCGCCATGAAGGCCAAGGAGCAGAGGGAGAACCTCTCCCCATCTAGGGGGGAGGCCATGGAGGAGGAAGCACAAGGGGGAGAACCTCTCCTCCTCTCTCTTGGTGGCGCCGGAGTGCCATCGGGAGGGGAATCATCGCCGTGGTGATCGTCTTCATCAACATCACCACCATCATCACCATCCTCATCTCTTTTACGCGGTCCACTCTCTCGCACCCCGCTGTAATCCCTACTTGAACATCGTGCTTTATGCCACATATTATGATCCGATGATGTGTTGCCATCCTATGATGTTTTGAGTAGATACCCTTTGTCTTTCGGTTGATTGATGATATAGATTGGTATGAGTTGTATGTTTTATTTTGGTCCTGTCCTATTGTGCCCTTCATGTCGCGCAAGCGTGAGGGATTCCCGTTGTAGGGTGTTGCAATACGTTTATGATTCGCTTATAGTGGGTTGCTTGAGTGACAGAAGCATAAACCCGAGCAAGGGGTTTGTTGCGTATGGGATAAAGGGGACTTGATGCTTTAATGCTATGGTTGGGTTTTACCTTAATGATCTTTAGTAGTTGCGGATGCTTGCTAGAGTTCCAATCATAAGTGCATGCATATGATCCAAGAAGAGAAAGTATGTTAGCTTATGCCTCTCCCTTATATGAAATTGCAATAGTGATTACCGGTCTTATTAACAATTGCCTAGGATAATTCCGCACACCGACCAATCATTATTCCACACTCGCTATTTATAATATTTAGTAATATATTCTAACTTTATGATAACAACGCCTACTTTTATATTTTAGCTCTCTGATACCATGCAAAGTTATCCTCTTCATACCCACAACGTAGTTTTATTTTTCGTTTCTAGTTGTAAGCAAACGTACGGTGTACGTAGAGTCATATTAGTGGCAGATAGGACTTGAGAGAATATTGATCTTACCTTTAGCTCCTTGTGGGTTTGACACTCCATACTATCACTTCCATCTTTGGGAATTGCTACGATGATTCCCTGCACTTGGGGATTATCAGTGCTCCGCCAGCGTCGGGCATACGCGGAGCACCAGGCCCGGCGTTGCGGGCGCGAGGAGGGGGGTGTCGTCATCCTTGACAGCAACGAGGAGGATGAGGCCGGGCCGTCCAACCCCCCCCCCCCTCCGTGCGTCGGCGACCCTGGCCAGGGTTGCAGTAGGGACGGGGGCGGCTCCAGCGGGGCGCGCGACGACGACGATGGCGGCAACTACACCCGTTTCTACATGCTCGTTGGCATGTAGAAGGCGGGCGGCGGCCACGGCATAGTAGGGCTAGGCGTAGTTCGTATGAAAAATCGCCGAGTTTCGTATCAGATTGCCGAGTTTGCGTGATTTTTGCAGCGACCTAGGGGTGACGACTGGGAACGCAATCGCCCCCAGGCGACAACCAAACGCCGTTTCGGCCCCAAACGGCTCTTTTTCGGCGTCCTGCGGGGCCGAACGGCTGGAGATGCTCTTATAGGCAGCCCAAAAGTTGGGCTTATTCGGCACCCCTCAAACTCAGTTTATATGTAGGACGGATTCAGGGTCGCCTGGATATGCCAGGACGTCTACGCCACGTCAGACCGGTCCACTTTGACCCCTGAAATATCTCGTCACTATCCGCGTCCTCGGTCAAACCCTAGCCATATGCCACTCCACTCCACTTCCAGTCTTATCCGCCCAATTCCTCTCTGCTGACCATCGGTTGCGGGGAACAGATCTAAGTCCGGCAACTCCGGATCCATCGAATGGGACCTCGTAACCTGCTCAAAAGACGAGGAGATGGCCGTCCGGCTGGCTCACCGTCGATCCTGGGAGGATACCCCAGCTCAGGCGTCAGAGCAGCAGGCGCACACCGATTCGACTATCAGGGAATTAGGTGGCATGGACTCGGCGGCGGCAATGCGTCAATTAGCGGATCGGGGCGCGTGCCCACTTTGAATCTGGAACCAGCAAGCGGCGGTTAGAGGTACATGCGCGCCGCCAAGGACTACCTGCGGTGTCCGAGCAACCCCAATGCTAAGTCCTTGTCCCGTTAATGTTGGGCTCCAAGTCCCAAGGTCAACACGGGCAGTGCGCACGGCCATAGATGCCCCGGATGTCGCGGCAAAGCTGAGATCAAGGACCGACATGCCCGCCATGAGAGGGCCCAGGCATGCAGCGACGCGGAGGGCGAGTTGCACCACGTCACGTCGGATAAGGCCATAGATGACAAGGCCGTTGATGACGTTTGTGCACGAATCCTTGCGAAGCGGCAAGCCCAGGCGGCGCATGCCATCGCGGTGAAGCACACCCGGTCCTTCCGTGCCCTTGTCGGCCTGCCCCCAAAGAGGAGGAGGAGAAGGAGACCGGTGCCGCATCTGGCACCTCAATCTCCGAAGCCGAGCAGATCCATCTTGACCCGGCATTTTCGAGCGTTACCACCACAACAATAGGAGAAGGACAAGGGCAAGAGCAAGAACGGCCGTGGGCGAATGTCGTAGCCCTGTTTACTAGTAGAACACGCCTAATTTTGGTAGCCCGTTGTCATGTATGATGATGAACTCCCCTATGATACGCCCTACTTTGCTATGTCATGTTTTAACTCTGTGTTATGGCCTACTTTGCTATGATGAACGAAGTACATCATGTGATCTATGTTGCACAGGATTGCATGGATTTAGGGGTTCAGATATGAGGGGAAGGGCTGCGTACACGGGCAAATGAGGGGAACAAGTTTTTCTTTGAATTTTCCTATTTTTTATTTTCTTTTCTCACATGCTAATTCATGGAAACATTTAAAATCCTAAATTTCTTAGAATGCATAAACTTATTTTGAATCATCGAACATTTTCAAAGTTCATAAATATTTTTAAAATTCATGAATATTTTAAAATTATGTGAATATTTTAAAATTTATGAACCTTTTTCAAATTTGTGAACATTTTTTAAACCCATGAATGTTTTTAAAATTCATGGACATTTTTTATGTGTGTGTTTCCATTCGCAACATTTCAATTTCCAGATTATTTTCAAACACATGAATTTCTTTTAATTTAGTGAACTTCTTCAAATAAAAAATATGATAGCGCTTCTGAGCTAGAAGTGGAGCAAGCGGGGAAAAAAGCGAGCCAACGGAGCAGGGAGCCGAGCTAAGCGAGCAAGTGCTTCATGGACCGGCCCATGTGGGCATTATAAAGACAATTCCACGGGTTCCACACGGAATAAGAGCTCCATGGCGCTCACACAACCACCACGGGCTGACACCAAAGCCAAAACATGTAAGGACTCCACAACAACACACCTAACAACTCCGGTCTCCTCTCAGAATAAAGAGGCCATAAACTGACGACCAAGCCTTTGTTGTCACTAAGCTGTCAGCGAATTAGCCGGGAAAGAGTGCATACACAAAGAGCTCGTTGCCGACAAGTTTTGGTCGGGTCCGACGGCAAATTGTTTGCTCATAGCTAAAGCAGGCTGTCAGCAAAGAAAAGCAGCTTGACAAAAGGAACGAAAAGGCTAGGGGAAAATGTTCATGTAGTACTCTGTAGTTGAGGCGCGAGCGCGGGAGGGGGATGGGCGACAGCAGGGGCGACAGCGTGGGCGACGCGACTGCGGTGTGGCAGCCAGCCGTGGCGGGGAAGACGGGCTACACCGGGGTCCGGCGCACCACGAGCGTGCTTCAGGTGAGCGGCGGGGAGGGCCGCGCCGGCTCACCGGCAGCGGGGGCCGCAGGTCGCCACTACCGCTTCTGGGCGTTGGCGGTGGAGGACTCGGAAGAGGAAGACGAAGGCGGGGAGCTGGATCCGGAGCGAGGCCTGTGCTCGGCGCCGGCAGGGCCGTCGCTCGGTGACTTCGTGGCCTTGGCTGCGAAGCACGGCGGGGTGGCCTCGCGCTCAGGGCGCGGGCGTCGCTTCGCGCCGGGCGGCCGTGGCTCCAGATCCATTGCTTCTAGCATCTGGCAGCCGCCGCGGGAGCTCGACTCGGGCTCAGGTGCTGGCGGTTCGTCGGGGGCGGCGGCGAGCATCCGAGCCAAGGCGGCGGCGAGCCTGACGGAGTCGCAGATGGAGCTGTCCAGGGAGGACTGGCCGCGCCTGCCGGCGTCCCCCGTGGCGACGGCGGTGGCGGCGGCGGGGGCGACGTGCGGTCCCGAGCCGATGCGCTCGGCACCAGGCCCTAGGGTTGGGCCGGGTGGGCCGTTGGTGGGGGCCCCTTCGGGGTCGGCGCCGTGCATGGAGCTGGCAGCGGCTTCTGGGCCTGGGCCGAGTGGACTAGGCCTGGAGTCGGCAGCGGCACCGCAGCCTCATGCTTCACAACGGCCCAACGCGCCGCGGCCCGTCTCTGGCCCGATCACTGGATATATATGGGTGAGGCGGGGCTGCCTGGATCCCCGTTTAGGGTTTCCAGCCACCACTCGCGAGGTGCGGCGCTTTGCCCACTCCGCTAGCTCGATCCAGATCTGCCCCCTCCTCCCCCCCTTCTCCAGTCCTTCGCGGCGGTGGTGATGGGAGACAGGCGTGCGGACAAGCGGCCGATGGAGGTCTCAGATCCGGAGGCGGAGCGGCGTAGGGAGCGGGAACTTCGTGACAAGGCGAAGCGTGTGATGCGCGAGCGCTCGGGTGGACGCGAGGCCAGAGAAGAGCGAGGCGGATCCCGCGACCAGGGCGGGCGCGAGGGGGATTGGGGTCCTCCTCCCCCATGGTGGATCCAGCAGCAGGAGCGCAAGAAGAAAAAGAAGGTTCAGCAGCGGCGTCGCGAGCTTGAGAGGAAGCCCGAGCCGTTCCCCAGCGGTGGTGGGGGCCACGGGGACCCAAAGGCCATGAAGCCGAGGGCAGCTTCACTGGCGGTGGCACTGCCCTCTGCTCCCAAGGGTACGGCGGAGGAACCCATCCCAGTGGAAGTGGCGGCGGACGTGGAGTGCTTCAAGTGCGGGCGCCCTGGCCACTTCCAGTCCCAGTGCAAGTTCTTGCCCCTCTGTGTTCTCTGCAAGGAAGAAGGGCATGCGTCTGCACACTGCCCAACAAGTGGCCGGCAACTCCACCTCCAAATCATGGGCAGCGCCATTTCTGGGGAAGGCTTTTTCTGCCTAGAGTTCGAGGACGTGGACGAGACCGAAGCACCCATAGATGCTCGCATCAAGAACGCGGCCATCTTATCTGCGGAGCCGGGGAAACTGAACCTACGGATTCTCAAGCAAGAATTGAAGCACATGGTGACAGGCGACTGGGACTGGCAGGTATCTCAAGTGGGGGATGATGATTTCGTGGTGGTCTTTCCTTCTGCAGACCTGTTACACATGGCGAAGTCTAGTGGTAAATTGTTTCTGTCCATCAATGACATCACTGCGCGGGTGCGCGACATGTTACACCAGGAGGTCCAACCCATGGTGATGCCGGAGACTTGGGTGCGTCTCCATGGCATCCCAAAGAAACATAGGCGTGAAGATCGCATCAGGGAAGGGTTCCGGATGCTGGGCAGGCCAATTGTGGTCGATGAACTTTCTCTGATCAGGTTGGGGCCTGTTCGGATGAAGCTTGCGTGCAAAGCCCCGGAGAAGCTCAATGGAGTTGTCGAGGTATGGTTCAACCATGAGGGATACCAAATCAAGGTGGAGCGCGAGACCCTGCCCAAAAGGGGTGGTGAGCGGGCCGTGCTGGGAGCGGGCCCTGCCAACCCCCCTGACAAGGACGCGAATCCGGGCGCTCGGACGCTGGGCACCGAAACGCACGGCAGGGCCGAACTAGGCAAGGAGTCGCAAGGGTGTGAGGGCGGCCCTCGTGGTGCGGAGTACCAGGATACCAAGATGACAGACAAGGGAGAGGACCAAGACGACAGCATTCAGGACACATCCATTGACACGGAAACTTGGGACAAGCTGGGTGCGTTGTCGGCCGAGATTGGTGCCATGGGGGTGGCGACACAGGACACCGCGGTCAGCGGGCCCCCGCTAGCCAGGTCGCTGGAACTTACCTTCAACGAGTACGGGTCCAACCTTGGCTCATCCCAGGTGGCGGCGACTTTGACTGGCGCGGGTGGGGTTTCCTCTGCTGTCCCTCCTTCTCTGCCAACCTCCTCACCAGTGGCTGTGGGGGTGGACTACGGTGGCGTGGTTAGCGAGCCAGCTGACAATACGCCTGCTCCACGCCGGGGCTCCAACAGTGGGGGCAGGCAACCGAAGAAGACGGCGGGGAGGAAACCGGCGAACAAGCAGGCGATGGTGGTGGCGGAGGCGGAGAGCTCTGACCTTGGTGGTGAGTTGGGCGCAGCGCTGGGGACAACGGGGACTATCAACAAGGCCAGGTGCACCAAGGCGATCCCGGTGGTGCAGCGCGCCCCGAGCGTTCGGGCCAAGGCCAAGCTCGGCGACCTCTCCTCCTTGGAAAGCGCCAAACTTCGCACCGCTGACAAGAACATGGACGCCGCAGGTAATCCCTTGCCCTCTTTTCGCATTCTTAATGCCTTCTCAGATGAGCAACTAGTGAGCATTCTAGATGACTGCGGGGTGGAGATTCGTGTGGCGCAGCCCGAGATCGTTTCTCTTGTGCGCGCTAGGGAAGAGGCGCAGGCTGCGCTGGCGGCCGCTGCTGTGCGCTATGCTAACAACAGCGAGTTAGCCATTGTGCCAGTAGAGGCTGTTGCTGAGAGAGTGCCCGACGAGGTGTCACTAGCTAGGGAAGCTGGTGCCCTTCCTTCTAATGGCCGAGCGACGGCTAGGAAGAGAGTGGCGAAGGCGGTGACCTCTAGAGGTGTGCGCCTACGTAACAGGGTGATTTAGATGCGTTACATGTTCTGGAATATCCGTGGTTGTGGCCACGGTGGTCGACGCACGCAACTCAGAGAATTCATGGTCAAAGAACATATAGACGTGGTTGCGTTACAAGAGACGATTAAAACTGATTTTACCTTCAGGGATTTGCTTGCTTTTGATCCTCTTCAACGTTTTGAGTGGCAGTGGGTTCCCTCTGTCGGTCACTCTGGTGGCATTCTTTTGGGTTGTAATAAAGATGTTTGTGATGTTCTGCATTGGGATGTTGGTGTGTTCCTTTTATCTGCTACTATTAAGCACCGTGTTTCTGGCCTGTCGTGGGTGGTTGTGTGTGTCTACGGGCCGGCTGACCACTCCAGATCGCCAGCGTTCCTACTAGAACTTACCACCCTGGTCGGGGCCAAAAGGGATATCAACCTCCCTGTGGTGGTAGGGGGAGACTTTAACTTAATTCGCTCGGGGGCGGATAAGAATAATGGCCGTATTGACTGGCCAAGGGTGTCCTTATTCAATAATACCATTGCGGCAGCAGCATTGCGGGAGGCCGCACGGACTGGTGCCAGATATACCTGGACTAACAACCAAATGCAGCCGGTCCGTAGCGTGCTAGATAGGGTTTTTTTTACTCCGGAATGGGAGGTCTTGTTCCCCATGTGCTCCCTCGTGGCGGAGACGCGCATCGGATCAGACCACGTCCCGCTTATTTTCTCCTCAGGGGAGGAGCTCATTCGTCGTAGCCCTCGGTTCTACTTCGAAACGGCGTGGCTTGAAGCAGAGGGATTTGCCCAGATGGTGGTCGAGCGTTGGGACGTGATTTGTGCTCATCTGGGACCTCAACGCGGTCCTGCAGAGGGCTGGGTCGCGGCTGCTAGCAAGCTGCGCGCCTACCTGCGTGGGTGGGGCGCTAATCATGGTAGCGAGTCCAAGAAAGAGCGCGCGCGCATAGTTGAGGCGATCTCGCTGTTAGATTTGGAGGCTGATCGCCGACCTTTCTCGGAGGCCGAGTGGGCGCATAGGTACGCTTTAGAGGATCAAGTGACAGCGATTTTACGCGCGGAAGAGGAATATTGGCGACGCAGGGGCGGAGTCAAATGGGTCACGAAAGGAGACGCAAACACTGGATATTTCCACGCCTACGCGAACGGGCGGAAAAGGAAATGCACCATCCTGCGTCTCCAAACAGAACAGGGTGTTCTGTTGGCGCAGGACCAAATCGTGGCCCATATCTACGAGTTTTTCATAGGCCTTTTGGGGACGGTCGCTGAAAAACCATTACGCCTTCGCGGTGATTTGTGGGATACCGCGGAGCAGGTCTCGCAGGAAGAGAACGATAGGTTAGCCCTTACATTCCTTCCTGAGGAAATAGACCAGGCCTTACACGGCATGAAAACGAGCACGGCGCCTGGGCCGGACGGTTGGCCGGTGGAGTTCTTTAAGACTTTTTGGCCCTGCCTTAAGCACTTGTTTTACGATATTGTCAATGGCTTCGCCTTAGGCACGGTGGATCTCTCCCGGCTGAACGATGGAGCCATTTGCCTTATTCCTAAGGTCAAAGGGGCGGATAATATCAAACTTTTTAGACCCATTACCTTGATCAACGTCCCGTTCAAAATTTGTGCGAAAGTGTATGCATCGCGCTTGGCTCCGGTCGCCCAACGAGTGATTAGCTCTAGTCAAACGGGTTTCCTCAAACACCGTAACATTCTCGAGGGACCAATTGCGTTACAAGAGATCGTTCACGAGTTGAAAAGGACCAAGGCACAGGGAGTGCTTCTCAAATTAGATTTCGAGAAAGCGTACGATCGCGTGAACTGGGAGTTCGTGCGAGAAGTCCTCCTCAAAAAGGGGTTTGAGGCAGGATTCGTTCATCGTATCATGCACCTCGTGTGTAGTGGGCACACGGCGGTCAATATCAACGGCACAATGGGCAAGTTCTTTCGTAACAAGCGTGGTCTCCGTCAGGGAGACCCAAGTTCCCTGCTTATCTTCAACTTTGTTGCGGATGCCTTGGCGGCCATGATTAATAAAGCAAGGGTAGCGGGTCACATTAAAGGGCTCGTTGCGCATCTGATTCCGGGTGGGGTCACGCATTTGCAATACGCTGACGATACGATGCTCTTACTCGAACTCGACGACCACAGCTTAGCAACTACCTAGCTACTCTTGCTTGCGTTCGAGATCTTATCAGGGCTTAAGATCAACTTTCTGAAAAGCAAAGTGATCACCATTGGGATGGATGATCTAGCTAGCTCGCGGGTTGCGAATCTCCTTAATTGCAAGCTAGGGAGCTTTCCAATTAAATACTTGGGCCTCCCGATTTCGACCAAGAAACCTACCATAGCGGAATGGGAACCGCTTTATGGGAAGGTCGCTAACCGAGTGAGCCCTTGGAGGGGTAGGTTTATGTCCTCGGCGGCGAGGCTAATCCTAACCAACTCGAGCTTATCTTCCCTCCCTATTTTCACTATGGGGATGTTCCTACTAGCGGATGGGGTTCACACAAGACTCGATACCCCTCGCTCCCGGTTCTTTTGGGAAGGAGCCGGGACCAAGCGCAAGTATCACTTAGTGAAATGGGCAGCAGCGTGTAGGCCAAAAAAATTTGGCGGCCTAGGTATCACGAATTCTAAACTCATGAACGTGGCGTTGCTAACTAAGTGGTGGTGGCGTCTTGCCCAAAACGAGTCGGGGCTCTGGGCAGACATCCTTCGAGCCAAATATTTCCCGGAGGGGAATCTGTTTAAGGCTAAAACCAACGGTTCGGCCTTTTGGAACGGGATCCAAGCGGTACGACCGACGTTTTCAGTTGGTGCACAGTTCCGGGTAAACAACGGCAAGTCCACATGGTTCTGGCTCGACCATTGGTGGGGTCAGGAGCCGTTATGGCAATCCCATCCGGAACTGTACCAACTCGCAACGGACACTAACATTTTCGTGGCCGATGCTTTACGCGTCCGCCCTCCAGCCATTTCGTTCATCAGGAATCTAGAGCCCAGGGAGGCTGCAAGCTGGGACGCTTTGACGGTCGACTTGGGTGGTCTGAACCGTAGCGCTGGGGCGGACACGATATCGTGGAAGTTGACCGCTTCTAAGCGATTTTCGGTCAAGTCCTTATATGACAAGCTATCTTCGGGACCTACATTAGATATAGCTTGGGGGCTATGGAAGGCTGCCATTCCTCTCAAAATCAAGATCTTCTTTTGGCAAATGTTTCGCAACCGCTTACCTACGTCGGACAACGTTGCCAAATGAAATGGGCCGGCGGACGGCACATGCACCACCTGCGGTTTAGGGGAAAACGCGAACCACGTCTTCTTTGGTTGTGTGCTTGCTAGATTTGCGTGGAGTGCAGTGAGAGACGCATTCAATCAAAATTGGAACCCTCAGTCTAGCCACGAATTGCTGTCTATCTTAACGGCGCAAAGAGGGGCCAATGCTAGGATTTTGGAGATGCGTTGGGGCGCTTCTTTGGTCCCTCTGGACGGTTCGTAACAAAATTACGATTGAACACAAATTCCCGACCCACCCCGCTGATATTATCTTCAAATGCCATATTTTCCTTCAGGTCTGGGCTCCACTGGGGAAGAAGCGTGACATCGAGCGCATGAACGAGGCCATGGAGCTGATCAAGACATTCATGATGAAGGCGCGGCACGGGACGATGGCTGCCCCATGATCCTCCTCGTGCTGCTAGCTCTCGCCTTGATACTCCGCTTTTGTGTTTCCGAGCTTGTGGTTGTGTGCTACTTAGTTTTATCTTGAGCCATGGGCTCGTTGGACTTGTTTTTTTTGGTTTGTAAGTCTGTTTGTGTGGATACTGCCTGGTGGCTTTATTAAGTTAAAGCCGGACGCTTCTAGCGTCTATGTTCCAAAAAACAAAAGGAACGGCATGGATCATATACTCGTTGTTTTCCTATGTGGTTCTCACTTCAATGGTCCGAGTGAAAAAGGTGGAGAGCCAAGCAAGAAATGGTGTACTCACCATATGGATGCTGACAGGGTCGTATAGAGGGCATTTGAGAAGGTCAGTTGTAGATGCCCTAAGTAGTGGGGCACGGTCGTATCATATAGGTATATGCGGAGAGTCAGAGACCAGATATAGGATCTAATTGGTTGGATCGTTTTCATGCAACTTATCAGGTCAACGAATCAGGACCTGGAGGTCTCGAGCATCAGCTGTCCTGGAGGATGAACCAACACAACAATGTGGGTCGGTCGTGTGATGCCACCGCCACCACGAGCCACAACCGGGCCTGCCGGCCGCCACCAGGAGGGTCACCTCCATCGGCTTTGGTCCTTCCATGGCACCATGCCTCTACCCATAGCTTTGGACGCCATGAGGTCTAAGCGTCTAGAGCCAGTCGCTCAAATTGATTGACAGATGCCATAGTTACTAGTCGGATAAGGGATTGAAGGAAAAAGCTGACCGAACAGGACCCTTCATGTTGTCCTCATATATCCAAGCTATTCGCAAACCCTCATAGACATTCCATATATGAGGGCAATATGAGGAGCGTCTGGGCATGTCCAGTCAGTTGCCATGTAGAATTTGGAACTCCATGGATCATCTTTTCTCTTTCTTTATTATTACATTTCTTTCTCTCTCTCTCTCCCTCTCTCTTCATCTACACCAATCACATGCATGTGATTGGACATATAAGTATAAGGGTTTCTATCATTTATGTCGTTAGTTGTGTCTCACTACTCAGTTTTGTCACTAGGAATTTCAATTGCTCAAAGATAGCATCGCTCTGTTAGGCGCATGCTCAAAAATGCCACTATTCACCATTATTGTCATCTCAAAGCCCGTTTACCATGTTATAATGACCAATATACCCATGGACTAACATGTTAGCTCTCCCTCTATCTCACTACTATAAAGTGTGGGTCCTACTCGATTATCAACAATGTTCTTATTTTCCTCTAATATTATTCACTTGCTTACTCCTGACAAGTGGGGCCCACACTTATTGTCGTGAGATAGACAAAGTTGACATGTGGGTATAGGGGTATTTTGGTCATTTAACATGGTCAATGGGTTTGACCTGACAACAACGGTGTCTAATAGCATTTTTGAGCAAACATCAAATGCGATGACATTTTTTAGGTACCTAATAGCATTTTTAAGTAAGCATCTCACAGAATGATGGAATTTTTTAGCAGTTGTAACTTCCGATGGAAAAATTGAGTAGTGGGACACAACTAGTGGCATAAATGATGCAAACCCTAAATATAATAGTGGGGTCATGGGTGCATGCACGGTGAAATAGTGGCATAAAATGGACACGCTCGAACACTGATCGAATCCGTCCGCGAACGTTTAAGGGTCTAAATTTGCGCAATCCAATTGTAGATGCTCTCATCTCCTCCCGCGCTGGGTTTTCTATGGGGCCTTGCCTCCACCAGCCACCGCGTAGACCAATGGACGAGCCCTACTGTAGGATCGAAAGTATGTCTAGAGGGGGGTGATTAGACTACTTGACCAAATAAAAATCTAGCCTTTCCCAATTTTAATTCTTGGCAGATTTTAGCAACTTAGCACAAGTCAAGCAACCAACCTACACATGCAATTCTAAGAGTATAGCAGCGGAATGTAAAACAATTGCATACGAAGGTAAAGGGAGGAGTTTGGAGGGAGCAAACGCAATGTAGACACGGAGATTTTTTATCCGTGGTTCCGATAGGTGGTGATATCTTACATCCACGTTGATGGAGACTTCAACCCACGAAGGGTAACGGTTGCGCAAGTCCATGGAGGGCTCCACCCACGAAGGGTCCACGAAGAAGCAACTTTGTCTATCCCACCATGGCCGTCGCCTTGCCCGTACAAACTCCTTGGTTCAACTCCACAATCTTGACGGAGGCTCCCAAGTGACACCTAATCAATCTAGGAGACACCACTCTCCAAAAGGTAATAGATGGTGTGTTGAGGATGAACTCCTTGCTCTTGTGCTTCAAATGATAGTCTCCCCAACACTCAACTCTCTCTCATAGGATTGGATTTGGTAGAAAGATGATTTGAGTGGAAAGCAACTTGGGGAAGGCTGGAGATCAAGATTTATGTGGTTGGAATGGAATATCTTGACCTCAACACAAGTGTAGGTGGTTCTCTATCAGAAAATGTATGTTGGAAGTGTAGGCATGTTCTGATGGCTCTCTCCACGAATGAAGAGTGGGTGGAGGGGTATATATAGCCTCCACACAAAATCTAACCGTTACCCACAAATCACCAAACTCGGTGGGACCGAATCAGAAAACTCGGTCAGACTGATTTAGTTCAAAATGTGAACGTTAGGATTTTCGGTGGGACCGACATGTCAACTCGGTGGGACCGATGTCATTAGGGTTAGGGCATAACGTAATCTTGGTGAGACCGATTACACAAACTCGGTTGGACCGATTTTGGTAATAAGCTAACCAGAGAGTTGGTCAGGCAAACTCGGTGGGACCGATTCGCTCATCTCGGTTGGACCGAAACGTTACGAAGGGGAAACAGAGAGTTTGCATTGCAATCTCGGTGGGACCGATCGCTCATCTCGGTTGGACCGAAACATTACGAAGGGAAACAGAGATATTACAATCCCATCTCGGTGAGACCGAGATCCCTATCGGTGAGACCGAAAAGACCAGGGTTTGTGGCAGTGGCTATGTCAAGTGAACTCGGTGGCGCCGGATAGATCAAATCGGTGGGGCCGAGTTTGACTTTTGGTTTGGGACATAAGTGGATATGAGAAAGTAGTTGAGGGTTTTTGGAGCATATCACTAAGCATTTTGAGCAAGAAACTCATTAAGCAACACCTCACCCCCTCTTAAAAGTATTGGCTTTTCCTATGGACTCAATGTGATCTTGGATCACTAAAAATAAAATGTAGAGTCTTGTGCTTTGAGCTTGAGCCAATCCTTTTGTCCTTAGCATTTTGAGGGGCCCACTTTCTTAACCCATGCCATGCCAATCATTGAGCTTTCCTGAAATATTTATCTTGAAATAGCATTAGCTTAATGAGCTATATGTTGTTAGGAATTACCAAAACCACCCAAGGATAGTTGCACTTTCACCTACAGTGGTTACTTTCATTATTGCTTGTTATTATAATGTGCGATGGTTTTGGTATCCACCTCCGTCGGCCCTCGTCCTGTCTATGATTCAGATGTGGTATAAATATTATCTTTTATATCTATTTGGTTCATTTAGTGTTTATGACAATTATGCCGACCAACATGACATAGATGTTTTTATCTAGGAGGTATGTGAACCGGAGATTCTAACCGACCCTATTGTCGAGAGGTTAAATTTAGTTGAAGAAGAAAACAATTACGTGTAGAAAAAATTGAAAAGAATTGAGGAGGAAAATTTGAGATTGGAGTTGCAAGTTGCGGACGTCGTCGATGATCACAAGATCAAGATGGATGCAATGCGCTTGAAGATTATAAAGATTAGAAAATATGCCATTCATACCGAGGCTTGGTATCATTATGCCGTTGAATCAATTGTTACCTTAGTTGCGATTATGATCGCATTTGTTGTTGCATTGAAATGTTTTACATAGTTTCAATGTATGGTTTAATTAGATGCTCTAGAGAGCTATATGTTGTTCAATGAGAACTATATATGTATGAACTTTATGTAATTATTTTTTCAGTAATAACATTTGATCACTACTGTACTTTAGATTTAATGTGATGATGAACTTCTATTAATTTGGTCACTTCTGTATTCCTGATGTTCTGTAATGGTTTTTGACACACTTAATTATATATAATGCACACAGATGAACCGGCAATGGATGTACAGTAACAGACGCACCTCCGAGTACATTAAGGGCGTGCATAATTTTCTCGAAGTGGCTGAGGCAAACAAGCATAATGGTTTTATGTGTTGTCCATGCCCTATATGTGGGAAAACGAAGTCTTATTCTGACCGGAAAATCCTTCACACCACCTGCTTTATAAGGGTGTCATGCCACACTATAATGTTTGGACCAAGCACGGAGAAAGAGGGGTTATGATGGAAGACAACGAAGAAGAATAGGATGATGACAACTATGTGCCTCCTGAATACGGTGATGCTGCAATGGGGGAAGCTGAAGATCAAGAGGAATCAGACGATGTGCCCGATGATGATCTTCGCCGGGTCATTGCTGATGCGAAGAGACAATGTGGAAGTGAAAGGGAGAATTTGAAGTTCGATCGCATGTTAGAGGATCACAAAAAAGGGTTGTACCCCAATTGCGAAGATGGCAACACAAAACTCGGTACCACACTGGAATTGCTGCAATGGAAGGCAGACAATGGTGTATCTACACTACAAAAAAAGACACATCTGTGACATTTTGGCCGAACGAATTTTTTTTGTCATACATATGACACTTCTATGACGATAATTGTGACAAAACCCGGTATCATCATAGATGTGGTGGGCTCCTACTTCTATGAAAAAAATTATGACAGAAAATGGGCTTTTCGTCCTGGGCGGGCCGGAGACGCAGCTGCATGACATTCTTTGGGCCGTCCATGACGGAAAACCCCATGGTAGAAGCGAGGGCGAGGAAAATTTCGGGGAGTTCCCGGTTACGGTGGGAGGTCGGGGGCCGAGCGATGCGCGTTTCTCTCGTACACGTACGCACGTGTGTGCGAGGCGTTGGCTCTAACTGAACCCGAGCGAGGCGTTGGGCTCTAACTGAACAAGCGATTGCACTGCAGGCGACGCGTTACTGAACTCGAGCGATCGATCGATGGCTGTTAACTGAACCCGATCGAGCGATTCCTTCGCTACTACTGCTAACTGAAGCCGATCGATGCTGCCTCTGGGATGAACAGTCAGTGTTGCGGGGGGGTTTGGATGAACAGTGAGCGGTGGCGTTGCCTCTGGATGAACAGGACCCCGTGGTGTGGTGGAGGGCTGGATGAACAGTAGAAGGTGGAGGGGTGCCCGTGGAGGGGTGGTTGAACAGGACCCCGTGGTGTGGAGGGCTGGATGAACAGTAGATGGTGGAGGGGTGCCCGTGGAGGGGTGGTTGAACAGTAGCCGGTGGAGTAGCGCGCGGTGGAGGCTGGATGAACAGGAGCCCGTGGAGGCTGGAGGAGGTCGACGGTGGAGATGAACAGTATCCCGTGGAGTCCCGTTTTGCGGTACGCCACAACCCTCCCGATGAACAGGACCCCCGTTTCGACCGTAGGAGGTCCGTTTCGTCCGTTTTGCGGTACGCCACACCCCTCCCGATCAACAGGACCCCCGTTTCGACCGTAGGAGGTCCGTTTCCTCCATTTTGCGGTACGCCACACCCCTCCCGATCAACAGGACCCGTTCCGAACGTAGGAGGTCCGTTTCCTCCATTGTGCGGTACGCCAGGCCTCGTTTGCATCGCCTGTTCCATCCAAGCCCTCCTGATGAACACGACCACGCATTCCGTTCCGACCCAGCCGGTTGGCTCCCACGCGTTCCGTTGCCTCCCGATGAACACGACGCATTCCGTTGCCTCCCCATGAACACGACACATTCCGTTTCCTCCCGATGAACACGACGACGACGCTGTTTCTCCGTTCCGACCCAGCCATGTACACGAGCCCTAGCCGTACGTATGCGCGAGTAGGCGTTCGAGACCCCGCCCGTATGTACACATACGTGGCCGTATTTTCTTTCTTGCACCCTGGCCGATGTACGTACGTGTACATGCTACGTGCGCGCCTCTACTACGACACGTACGCGCCTCTACTACGACACGTGCGCGCCTCTACTACGACACGTACGCGCCTCTACTACGACACGTGCGCGCCTCTACATCCACTAGTATATATGTACATACACGTTCGCGACCAGAATGACAACGCTACGTATGCTTCGACCAGGTGGGTGCCGACTGTCAGGCACTTCCTTGCCTGCGAAGATGTAGCTGGTGGGTCCCTGCAGTCAGGGGGGCGAATCGTTTTTTTGTCCGGACGCACTTCCTTGCGTGCGAAGATGTAGCTGGTGGGTTCCAGCAGTCAGGGGCAATCGTTTTTTTGTGAAATACGGTGGCCCGTCCGGTGGGTCCCTGCTGTCAGGTGGAGGAATAATTATTTTGCACGTAATAAGGAGGCACTTCCTTGCTGCGGCCGTGGACCCAGCTGTCAGCCTCTCCACGTACAATCCACGTCCGATGGAAGCAGTTCCTTGACCACGTTGACCACGCCGCGCCGAGAGCACGAGGGCGGTGGACGACGGCGAGGCCTAGGAAGGGGACGACGCGGAGCCGGGGAAGACGCGGCATTGGATGCCCATGCGTAGAGGAGTACGACGGTTCACTGGTTCACTACGGTGTGAGGTTGCCGTCGCCGCAGAATAACAGGGGTGTGGGTGAGTAGAGGGATGGCCTGGCCAGCGGTGGGATTAGTAGGGGGCGGTGAGGCCTCCGCCGCATCGCAGCCGGCCACGGGAGGCAGGAGCACGAGGCACGACCAGCGCTGGTTTGGGCGGCTGGAGCAAGAAGACCAGAGGTTGAAGAAGCACTACGGCCGTTGGATGGACATCGTACGGTCACTGGAGCTAGAATCGTGCATATTGACTAAGTTGACAAAGCCCTCCATCCCCGTCAACTTAGTAGGCCCACAAGTCAGCCTGCCACTATACTGGGTCCCAGCTAACTGGGGGAGTATTCATTTTTTTGTGCGTAATAAGGAGGCACTTCCTTGTGTGCGAAGATATAGCTGGTGGGTCCAAGCTGTCAGCGGCGGTGCGTTTTTTCGCGAAATACAGAGGCCCTTACGGTGGGTCCCTGATGTCAGGTGGAGGAATCATTATTTTGCGCGTAATAAGGAGGCATTTCCTTGCGTGCGGCCGTGGCCCCAGCTGTCGGCCTCTCCACGTACAGTCCACTTCAGATGCATGTCGGTCGTTGACCACGTTGACCAGGCCGCGCCGAGAGCACCAGGGCGGTGGATGACGGCGAGGCCTAGGAAGGGAACGACACGGAGGCAGGGAAGACTCGGCAGTTGTTTCCCACGCGGAGGGGAGTATGACTGTACGAGGGTTTACTGGTTCGTCTGCCGTCGCCGGAGAATAACAGCAGGTGTGGGTGAGTAGAGGGATGGCTAGGCCAGCGATGGGAGTACGGTGGGGCGGTGAGGCCTGCGCGGCAGCAGAGCCGGCAGCGGGGAGGAGGGAGCAGGCAGTCCCGCTGGCGCTTGTTTGAGCGGCTGGAGCAAGAAGAGCAGAGATTGAAGAAGCACGACGGCGGTTGGATGGCCATCCAACAGTCATTGCTTGTGCGTCAACCTTTTTTTTAGGAAAGCCTCAAATCTATGGAAAACAGCATACAGCCCATCTACCATTATTTCTAATAATTTTAGCCCATTTGCTAATTATTAAGGTTTTTTTGGAGCCCATATTCTTTTTGTTAGCATTACAGCCCATATTGTGGGCACGGTTAAAAAATTATATGAAATTTTGCATATTTTGGTGCGGTCCGAACTGTTTTTAATCCCGAAATTTCGACTCGCATTCAAACTGATTTTAAAAATAAATGTATATCAATATAAAATCCAACGAATTCTCCACGCATAAAAATTAATGTAATTTCAAATCTCGAAATGAAAAAAAAGATATTTGAAACTAATTGCCGGTTTGATGTGTTTGAAAATTGTACAACCCATTTCTCATTACTGATGGGCCATTTTCTCGGCCAGCCGAATGAAAGCTCTCCTCGTCTTGAAAGATTTGCACCCCAACAGGCCTGATAAAGCGACTTACTTGGCAAATCACAAAAAAACTGGGCTGTGGCCATGGACCCAGCTGTCAGCCTCTCCACGTACAGTACTCTTCCGATGGAAGTCGTTCCTTGACCAAGTTGACCACGCCGCGCGGAGAGCACCACGGCGGTGGACGACGGCGAGGCCTAGGAAGGGGACGACGCGGAGCCGGGGAAGACGCGGCAGCGGAAGCCCGCGCGGAGAGGAGTACGAGGGTTCACTGGTTCGGCTGCGGTGTGAGGCTGCCGTCGCCGCAGGGCCTGGCCAGTGGTGGGAATAGTAGGGGGCGGTGAGGCCTCCGCGGCAGCACAGCCGGTCACGGGAGGCAGGAGCATGCGGCACGACCGACGCTGCTTTGGGCGGCTGGAGCAAGAAGACCAGAGGTTGAAGAAGCACTACGGCCGTTGGATGGACATCGTACAGTCACTGGAGCTAGAATCTTCATATTGACTAAGTTGACAAAGCCCTTCGTCCCCGTCAACTTAGTAGGCCCACATGTCAGCCTCCCACCAAGGTGGGTCCCAGCTAGCCGGGGGAGTATTCATTTTTTTGTGCGTAATAAGGAGGCACTTCCGGTGGGTCCGAGCTGACAGCGGGGGGAACGTTTTTTTTTTGCGAAATACGGTGGCCCGTCAGGTGGGTCCCAGCATTCAGGGGGCAAACGTTTTTTTTGCAAAATACGGTAGCCCGTCCAGTGGGTCCCTGCTGTCAGTTGGAGGAATCATTATTTTCCGCGTAATAAGGAGGCACTTACTTGCTGCGGCCGTGGACCCAGCTGAGACTCTCCACGTACAGTATACTTCCGATGGAAGTCGTTCCTTGACCACGTTGACCTCGCCGCGTTCCATTGCATCCATGCGTTCATGGGCATGGTGCATCCGCACTGTCAGCCTCTCACGTACAGTCATCTTCCGATGACTCTCGGTTGTTGACCACGTTGACCACACCGTGCCGAGCGCACCCAGACTGGAACGACCCGGAGATGGGGAAGACGGGGCAGTGGAGTCGCAGATGGAGAGGAGTGGGAAACTTCACTGGTTCGGGTGCGCGGCAGCACAGCCGCGGTGCCGCCCACGGGAGACAGGAGCAAGACCAGAGGTTGAAGAAGGAGCACGGCTGTTGGATTAACATCCAACGGTCCAGCTGCTAGAATCATTTGTTGATTAAGTTGGCAAAGCCGTGCGTACACGTCCGCTTAGTAGGTCCACAAGTCAGTCACCAAATCTGACGGGTCCCAGCTGTCAACGGGTTGAATAATTTTTTTTGCAAAACAAGGAGGCACTTCCTTCCGTGCGAAGATACAGCCGATGGGTCCCAGCTGTCAGGTGGAGAAATAATTTTTTTCACAAAACAAGGAGGTCCCTCCTGTAGCTGGTTCGAATCCAAACCTAGACTATGACTATATATGGTGCTATGCTACTCTGCAAGTAATGAAACTGACATATCCAACGTTCGCTTCTCCTCTTCTCTACTTACTCTGCCTAGCATCAGAAGCTCTGGCCGCAGCAACCATGTCCGCTGGCTACTCGTCCACCTGCTCTTCAGCAGGCAACAACCAGATATGCGCCAAGTCGCCACCCATACCATCGCCTGTGGGTCTCATCACACCCCTGCCGGCACCCGCACCATAGCCGATTGCTCATCGCAACCCGCTGCCGTTGGTGTGGTGCCACTGCTGCAAATCGCGCAGAGTCATCCGTCGCGTCTCAACCACAATCCGCAACCCTGGCCGAGTCTTCTACAAATGCCCGGATCATGGGGTAATAATATGTTTAAGTGTTGTTCTGCTGCTTTCAGTTGCTGATTTTTTTAATAGTTTGGTTGATGATCTTCCAATTTGATTCGTGCAGAAAAGGGAAGATTTGTGTGATTTGTATTTCTGGGAAGTTGCTGATGTGGGGGAATGCAACTACGCTGATTATTTGGTTAGCCGAGGAATCCCAATACCAGCAGGTTGGGGTGTTGGACAAGTAACTGAAGGAACGGCAGAAGAGGAAGATGCAGAGCAGAAGGTTAAAGATGCAGTTCCTCTGATCATGGCCAAGCAACAACTGCTGAACGGCCTTGACAGCAATGAGGAGATGAAAGAGCTTGTGAAGATAATGGGCAAAATCAATGTGCTCTATAGGATGATTGTCTCTTTATTTGCAGTGTATGTAGCACTCGTGATGTATTCAGTGGCTACGACATGAGCACTTTGCTGAAACTAGTAATGAATGAAACCTGTGTAGCAGGCTGGGCGTAGTGTTGTGAACATCTAATGATTTCTATTAACGGAAATCAGGGGGTATCCCCTTTTGCTCATACAAATAAATAAATAGCAGAGGCCCTGTCGGGTCAGCTTTGTTCTCATTCGAAGACGTCGAGCAAATTGCAGTCCAACAACAAACTATGTCATCAAATTCAAGTTTCACAGCCAAATATGAGTACAACTAAACAACAACGTCATCATGTTTTAGTTGTCATACAATCACCAAACACAAATCAGCATACATAACAAGTGATGTTCTCACAACAAAATACTAAACAACATGTTCATCAGGTTTCAGTTGTCATAGCAAACACAATTTCACATAGTAGATAAAAAAACATCTTCTGACAGGCAAATACGACAAAAGCAATGTAATCATCATCCGCAGCAGCAGCGTCAACATCTTCGCCATGTGTATCAGTCTGAATCGTAATTCCCCATGGTGTCATCTTCTTCTTCGTCCTCAACGTCCTCGAACGTGGGCTTCTTCTTGATCAACTCTTGTATGTCCACAGCACGACAGGCAATCTTTTCGCCGGCGTCATTGACGTGATGGTTCTCAAAGATATTAGGAACATCTGTGTTATCTTGTACATCAGGAGCAGTGTAAGCCTCATCTTGTTATGCAACTTCATTAAACGAATTCCTCTGCTCAAACTTGTGCAATACTCTCCAGTCATCGCTACGTGCAAATGTGTCTTCCAAGAAAAATATCTGTGTTGCTTGATTTGCCAAAATAAAAGGCTCGTTGGTCTGGTACGCCGCCTTGACATTGATGGATTTGAAATAATCATCAGCTCTGGGTTTTGCGATCCTGGAAAACAGGTTATACCAACGACAGCACAACAGAACCACACACCGATGATCCTCGAAACTGGAGATATACTGCAACTGAACAATGTCTGTTATGTTAGCATACATTTCAGTTGTCTCTTTGTCATACGTATCTGTTCTCATGATGGCACTGTTTTGTGTCTTCCTGCCATCGTCTCGTGCAAGGGTGTTGTAGCGCACATCTCCAACAACGCAAGATTCATAATGTCTTACCCCGAGTATCAGGACCCATTGCTAGTGAGTAAAGGGCATCATCAACTGTCTGCCCATCCTCCCGCATCTTCTTAACCTATGGTTAGGAAATAGACAAGCTGATCATCTTATGTACTCAATATATTAAAAAAACTGACAGTGCACTTCAAAAGCTTACATGGTTCTTGAACCATTTCGCAAATCCTGCCATAACCAGTTTGTCAATGTTTCTTGGATTCTGCGGCAGTAACTCCTCTTTGTAGATGCTGCACAACATAGTGATCGCGTCAAACATCTAAATATATAAGAATGTGCTGCAAGTTTAGTAGATTACGATGTATAAGCTGCAGTACTGCACTTACTTGATATAAGGTAGTATCTCAGGACAATTATTCAACACATACCAAACCATTTTGTCCAAATCTTTAGGTTTGTCCTCTTGTCGACTCTTCCCTGTAACTCGAACAGAATAATCGAAAACATTGAGCCCGGGATTGTCTTCACCCACCTCTTTTCTAAGCTGATCAGCTGTTTTAATGTATTTTGAGCAGAATGTCAACGCTTCTGTAGCAATGTAGGCCTCTGCAATGGAACCCTCGGGTCTAGCTCTGTTCCTAACATAGCCCTTGAAAGTGCCTAGCTGCCTTTCAATAGGGTACATCCAGCCATACTGTACTGGACCTCTAAGTAGTGCCTCATCAGGTAGATGAACAGCCAAATGCACCATCACATCAAAGAAGGCTGGAGGATATATCTTCTCAAGGTCGCATAGGATAGTTGGTATCTTGTCTCTAAGACGCTCCAAAGCATCTATCCTGATATTCCTACTGCAGAGTTCCGTGAAGAATTGTCCCAACTCTGCAACTGCTCTGTATAAGTCAGGGCGGCCCAATCCTCTAAGGATAACAGGTAAAACCCTTTGAAGTAGGACGTGGCAGTCATGAGTTTTCAACCCTTGTACCTTGTTTCCATCTGCACTGACTCTCCTTTCAGGGTTGGAAGCAAATCCATGTGGGAATCTCACACGTGACAGGACCTCGCAGAATTCTTTTCTTTTTACCTTGTCCAAGACGTACACAGCTGGTGCCATATCCCGTGGTTTACCTTCATCTTGCACCTGCAAATCCTTTCTGATACCCAGGTGTGTCAAATCAATCCTAGAGTTTAAGGTATCTTTCGTCTTGCCTTCAATATTAAGAAGTTTGCCGATAATGCTGTCACATATATTTTTCTCGATGTGCATCACATCAAGATTATGCCGTAGATCCAAATCTTTCCAATACTCCAAGTCCCACAAAGTGGACCTGCGGTTAAACAATAATCTCTCTTCTACCCTGCCACGCTTCCTTTTCCCGCTACCATTACCAGGATGGTTTCCTAGTGTAATATGCCTGACCTTCTCTAATTCCACTTGCAACTCATCGGCGGTGAGCCTCTTTGGCGCATAACGGTTGTCATGCTTTGCATTGAACACATGTCTTCGGTATTTTCTAGGATGCGGCTTGTCCTTGGCAACGAAACGGCGGTGTCCAATGTAACAGATCTTGCTAAGTATTGTGTATGACAGCGGATTCCTGTCACATCGAACACATGCATTGTAACCATGTGTCGTTCGCCCTGACATAGTGCCCAAAGCCGGATAATCATGGATGCACCAAATTATAACAGCACGCAGAAAGAAATCAGCTGGTGGGCTGCTATATAGGTCTCGAGTGAGAACACCCTTCCATAGCTGTTGAAGTTCCTCCACAAGAGGCTCCATGAACAAATCAAAATCCTTTCCAGGACTTTTTGGACCTGGGATGAGCAAGGCCATCATGTAGTTTGATTCTTTGGTGCAGACATTTGGAGGCATGTTGTAAGGGATAACAAGCACTGGCCACATGCTATATGTGGCGCTCTGGTGGCCAAACGGCTTAAATCCATCTGAAGCTAAGCCAAGTCTAATGTGTCTCGGGTCAACAACAAACTCTTTGTGTTTATCATTGAAGCTTTTCCACTCACTACCATGAGATGGATGGCTCATTACATTCTGATCTCTGTACTCCTGGTTCCTAGAATGCCATAGTACATCCTCTCTTGTTTCAGCATCATGAAACAACCTCTGCAATCTTGGTATAATTGGAAAATGTCTCAGAACATTATGAGGAATCCTCTTCACAGCATCGCCATCTTTCCATCTTGATGATTTGCATTTCGGGCATTCACTTAAGTTGGCATAATCCTTCCGGAACAGAACACAATTATTCTTACAAACATGGATCATATCATATCCAATTCCAACTGCACGAAGGAAATTCTTCATTTTACTGTAGGTGTGTGGCAGCTCAGACGCATCTGGGAAAGATTCGCGGAAAGCAGCCAACATCGCATCGAATGATTTGTTGGTCATCCGCTCAGATGTCTTCACCTGAAGAAAGGTGACCATAGCTGAGAATACTGACAGCTTATTTCCTGGGGTGACAGCAACGTTGCATTGTTCCAACATGCGGGCCCACCGTTTTTCTTCTGCGGGTGAAAGTTCACGGAATGCACGAGCATTTCGTAGCATTGTTTCAATGTTGGTCAAACTCACTGGCTCCACCACCACCACCTCCTCCTCTTCTTCCACCTGAGCATCAGGCAGATCAAGATGGTGATCTGCTGCTTCCACGTAGTCAATAACATTGACGTTCACAGCTTCACCATGATGAACCCACCTAGTATATGTGAACGACATCCCATACAAGTGTAAATGATTTTGCACAGTTGACTGGGATCTTGTAACTGAATTCATACAACTGCTACACGGGCAGAGCACATCTGATTTCGGACCACCGTACTCAGCTCTGATAAAGTTCATGAAGTTTTCAACCCCCTCGACATATGCACCGGAGAATCTTCGAGCAGAAGTTATTCAAGTCATGTCCATCTGTTAGACATACAAATTAGTTCTTCTACTAGATATTACAGGTGCTTTTTTATGAAGTCTAGAAAAAAATACCTAGGTCGATGTCTAAAGCTATGGCAAGATATTTGGACGAGCAGATCTAAGTAACGAAATATATGTAAAGCTAATTCAGCAAACAGATTTGAGTGCCAAATTATGGCAGGCTCTTTCAGCAGTCAATGAGGTCGAGCACACAGCCATCGAACTATCGAAGGCCATCGCAGCAACAAAGATCGAGTATAAAACAGTGTAGAGCTATTTCACCTAACAGATTGGCTACTAGACCATGGCAATCTACGTCACAATAAATATATGGCAGGATATTTTAGCAACTAATCGGCCTGGGCATGCCATCTCAGCTAAGCAGATTGAGTGCAGAATAGGGCAAGGAAGCTTCTTAAGCAGAGCATATTGATAGTAAACTACTTCGGCAAACAGTGAGATTAACAGCGTGTATCAGCTAACATTCAGCGCTACACCGACATGAATGGGGCCTCAGTCTAGAATGCGCGTACCGTGGGAGAAGCTGACCGCCGTGCGTCTCCACACGAACGTCGCCAGCGGTGGCGGCGCTGACCGCCATGCGCCCCCACAAGAACGTAGCCAGAGGTGGCGGTGTGGCTAGAGGACGGCAGTCTACGAGAGCGTACTGTGGGAGCGAGAGGATCGCCGAACCGCGGCGCCGACGTATCGGCGCGGCGGGGAGGGCGGCTTTGGCGGAGCGAATGGAGTGGAGGGGGACAGGGGGAGGGGGGTTTGGGGAATATTATTGGCTAGTTGGCCGAAGGGCGGTTGAATCGGATTTGGGGGGAATTTTTGGGTGTGGGGGGGGGAGGATTTTCGTGCGGTGGGCGGGGGGAGTTTGGCGCATGGTCGGTTTCTCCAAGTGCAGTCCCACGTGTCAGTGAAGAGGCAAGCCGAAGCGCGTTCTGTTTGCGTGAGCCGTGTGCAGGACCGAACGTGTGTGGGGTGCAATGCGACCGCGACAGGAGTGCTGTGAGTGTACCGCCTTTTTTCCTTTTAAACTAGGTGCTTCGCCCCCTCAAAAAAAAATTGTTGCTTCGCGCGATCCATCGAAACTACTACTAGTAATCCGGTAATCCGACTAAAACGGCGCGGCCGGTCTTTTCCCGCGCCATATGCTGGGAGGTTGGCTTAGTTGGGTTTTTTAGGACGAGTAATGCTACACCTACGTAATCCCAGTTACGTAATTAACGTAATGTGAAATGTGTGAGCTGTTGATTGTAGATTAGGGGGAGGGAGGGGACCACCACCATGAAAATCAGGGGAGGAGAGAGAGAGGCAATTTACGTTAACCCTATCGTAGGTTCCCGTAGATGTAGAAAGATGTGAAATGCGTGAATGTGTAGTGGACGTACTATTGGAGTGCCTAAGATAATTTGTGTATGTATAGACCCTATGTGTTTATTTTACTTCACATGTTAGATTTGTCTCGGTTCAATAAAAAGCAGAGTTGGTGATGATGGTGTGCCTGTCATCCTGCAATATAGGCCGTCCGATCTATATCTAACGGATAGGAAGGAAACTATGACAATTTACCCGCACTCCTCTCCACATTTGCAGATAAGGCTTTCCCTCGTTCATCCTTTTCTCCCACAAGATCTTGATCTTCCATGCAACGCACGGGCATCTTGCTAGTACTCCTACAATATGTATATTATTGTGAAAGTTCATATACACCGGCCGAGATTAATGCAAACACGGCAGATTTTCATTACATTTCGAACTTTTATAGGACAGAAAAATAAAAGAAACCCGACCCTAAACCTATTCTACGGCGGCGACCGACGTCCTCCATCTGCGATCTCTATGTACGGGGGCGGGGTTCAAGACCCGTGAAGTGAAGGTGCGGTCTCCGGCGAGGAAGAGTAGAACACGGGATACGGACCGGCCAGTTGGCACACCATGCCCTGCCGCCTCCCATGCCCTACTCATCCTCGGAGGAGTCCCCGACCTCGGCAGTGCCGGACGTTGGACGGCGGCAAGTAGGACGTGTGGCTGACGGTGCTCCCGTCGTCGGGCCGCCAGCGTGGCCACCGCTTGTGCGGTCGCGTCCGCGTCCGGCTACGCCGCTATTGCGTCGCGAGAGGCGACTTGAGCGAGGGCGGCGACCTCGAGCTTCATCCCCGAAGACAAGCTCTCCCGCAGAGCGTTCGCACTTGCGGTCATGGCGGATGTGGTGCCAGGTAGGAGGACGATGCGCTATGGTGTGGAGGTTAGCTGGGCGTTGCCGCTTTAAGTAGTGCATTCCGGTGAGGCCAAGCGTCCGGGTGCGTCATTAAGTCGCCGGAGTTGGTTCCTCGGGCACCGAGCCTCTTAACGACGACATAACGAACGGACAACATGAATGCGGGCAGCTGGCGCCGGCTGGGAACGCATCCGCGCGACGGCGCGAGGGACGAGGGTTTTGGTGTGCCAGGGTAGTCAGCTGCGGTCGTGGCAACGTTGGAGATGCCCTTTGCTCACATGCGATCCCCGCATGTCATTGAAAAAGCAAGACGACCCGGCATGGTCTCAGGTCCAGAGGATGCAGTTGGCCGCGCTACACCACTCCGCGGACGCGTCGCGGCGCCCCGTGCATCCTCGACGAGCCGGGTGTTGGGGTGTGTTTGGATTGTGGCCAAAGTGCACCTTACCAAAATTTTGGTCATGACCCAAAGATTGGTCTTTGTTTGGATGGTTGCCATTTTTTGGCATGCCAATGAACTCTAGCCAACTCTAGTTCATTTTTCTTGCCAATGTCGGCCAAATCATGGGCAACCAATACCTCAACCAAAATTTTGGCCATGACCCAAAGATTGGTCTTTGTTTGGATGGTTGCCATTTCTTTGGCATGCCAATGAACTCTAGCCAACTCTAGTTCATTTTTCTTGCCAATGTCGGCCAAATCATGGGCAACCAATACCTCAACCAAAATTTTGGCTACCCAATGCTTTGATGGGGCAACCTTGGGCACAAACCAAACATACCGTTGGTCGTGCCACAACACTAACGGCACCCTCGGCACACTGAAACCGACCGTGTCTAGCGATGATATGAGCATGTCGCTCACCGCGTTCGCCGTGTCCAGAGGCGGTGCTAGAGCCGCGCCCCGTTGTTGGCCCCAACGACCCACATGAACGGTTGTCGGTGGCGAAGAGGTCGTGGGCCAGCTCCTCCATTGGACTAGTCTGCGCTACATCCTCCCGACGGGTGTGCCCCACATGTCGGTTTCCCTGTTTTCCCGGCCATATTCGAGCGTCAGTGCTCCGCGTTGCGCATTAGGCCTTTCACTATGTAGGCCAAGCGAGACAACTTATTATTTATTTGAGCCGTTCAAGTATAATAATGTGGTGTTTTCTTATTTCTCATTCCTCTCCAACCCTCTTCTCCATCAATCATGTCGCCCTCCAGTCGAGTCCATCCTCCCGGATGCCTCATTTGAACATTCCACCAAGTATCATTCGTATGTACCCACCCTAGTCCTCTTTCAATAGATCTCCGGACCCCGAGATGAAATCGAGAGGGAACGAGTGGGGGCACGTGATACCTATGGTGGATTCAAAATTTTGAACCGGTGATCATAGCATCCGCAAATCATATATAAAGGGTATTCAATGTTCGTTTCGTTTTTGAACGTACAATATACTCCCCCTATCCTTTCTAGTTTACATATAAGTTTTATGTGTAGTCAAAGTATCTCTACTTTGATCAAAAAGGTATCAACATTCAACAACGCCCAATCAATATTGTTAGATTCGTACGTACTCCTAGATTTGTACTCGAGATGGTTTCCAATTTGACTATTGACAAGATTAATAGTACATGAGATGTATAATGTGAAAATTATATCATTGGAAACTCCTTTCACATACGAATTTGACCGTATGCTTTGTGTAAGTTGCATGTCATATATTATTACTCTAACATTTGGTCAAAGTTAGCCTCGAAAAACGCATTAGACCCTGTATGCTTTGTGTAAGTTGCATGTCATATATTATTACTCTAACATTTGTGTAAGTTGCATGTCATATATTATTACTCTAACATTTGGTCAAAGTAGTATAGTGGAAGTGGATCCTCTGACGTAGGTATCCCTGCCTTACCCTCCCTTTCGGTCACTTACTGGCGGACCCCATGCTTGCTAGGCCCCGCATGTCAGTTACTCAATGGGTTCGACCACGTCAGGGGATCCTCATCCGTAGTATACTCCCTCTGTTTTTATTTACTCCGCATAAAACGAGGGAGTGGTGTTATAATAAATGACGCGGGCGGGGGAGGGGAAGGGACGTCGGTTTGCTCTCAACTGCGGTCCCACAAGCGAGCGAAAACGCAAGACGAAGCGCGTTCCATTCGGTGAGCGACGTGGAGGGTCCAGCGTGCCGGGCTGCAACGCGAACGCGACAAGAGCGATGTACAGTCAAAACCGATTGACCGGTCGTCACCGGAACCACTATTCACACCAGAACCTTCGCTGCTCGGCCTACGCCAGCCACTGCCCTAAAACCACACCAAATATCCACCCCATTCCCCCACCTTTCGATCCCCTAACCCGCATCAAGTGTCCCCTATTTCGCCGGAAAGCCATGGTGCGCCGCAAGATCACTTACTACACGATGCTGACGCCGGAGCGCCGCGCAGAAATCGCGGCGGCGGTCGGCGCCACAGACCTCCGTTCCCAAGCTCGCTTTGCGGCGGGCCAATCCCCGAGTTCTCTGGAGCCAAGCTACGAGGAGGAGGAAGCCGATCCAATGTTCATGGCGGAGGTCGCGGCGCAGAAGGCCCCCGATGGGTATGAGACGATGGACGTCGACTTCATGCCGGCGTCCGAGTCCCCCATGGTGCAGGCGGACCAGCGGTTCAACATGGCGATACTAAAGGAGGACCGGGAGGCAGAGGCTCAACTCGACGCGGAGCGCGCGCATGCTGCTGCCATCGAGGCTCTCCTGCAGGCGGAACCGGATGTCGTGGATGTGAACCGGGTGGCGGAGGCTCAACTTGAGGCGGAGCGCGCGGATGCCGCTGCCATCGAGGCCCTCCTGCAGGCGGAACCGGACGTCCTGGACTTGAACCGGGCGGCAGAGGCTCGACTCGACGCAGAGCGCGCGGATGCCACTCTCATCGACGCCCTCCTGCAGGCGGAACCGAACGTCCTGGACTTGAACCGGGTGGCGGAGGCTCGACTCGACGTGGAGCGCGCAAATGCCGCTGCCATCGAGGCCCTCCTGCAGGCGGAACCGGACGTCCTCGACTTGAACCGGGCTGTGCTCTTGTCCGTGCAGAGCGCCCGCACGCTCCGCGTGAACGAGTAGCTGGAGGCCGAGGACAACCACGGTGCGGAGACACACGTCGGCAGCGACAGCTGGTTTGCGCCGGCAGCCAAAGACGAAGAGGTCGTCTCTTTCCGCGAGTAGTGATAGTTTTTCTTTATGTTGCTGTTTTTATGGATCTTTTGCTGTGTAAAAACATATATTTGTCATGCAAGTCGCCTGACTTGGGTCAGTGTACCATTTCAGGCGGTTGGATGAATATCCTACGTCTCCTAACCCTTCTTTCCTTATTCCTCACCTCTTCTTCTTCCCCAACAGACCACCGCACGGGCCGTACGGATACTCCCCATCATGCGGTTGGATAAACATACTCTATGAACGAAAATTATGTGTCAGCAATAGGATGGCTGAGTTTGGTTTGTTCACATGCGACAGCACGTGTCAGTGAGGGTGCGTTCCATTGGTTGGGTTTGCGGCGTGCATGAGCGACTGTGTGAGGGTGCGGTGCGACCGCGGCGTGCAGGAGCGACCGTGTGAGGGTGCGGTGCGACCGCGACAGCCGTGCGCAAGTGTACCTCCTTCTCATTTTGAAAACTTTAGGCAAGCTTGGCAAAAATGTGTGGCGAAGTTTTGCAATGCAAGGCCTAGACCCAAACAGGATAAGTAAGTACGTACTAGGAGTACTAGTGTTAAAAAAGAAAGGTGGGGTTTTCCTTCGCGGGATTTCATCGATACAAATCCTCGTTCCACATGTCAATTAATGCGTATTTTTTTCTCCAAAGACCAAAGAGCTAACCATCTCACTCCTCATCGCTTGATTAATGCAGCGCCATGCAAACCAACCTTCTCACTTCCGCATGCATGCAGGGGATATTAATGTCCTTGGTTGCTAACCCCATCAATTTTGCCTCGATTAGTGTTAGTGGCCCTTTGCAAATTGTAATTTTGATATACTGGCCTTGTGTACAAAAAAAATGGAGGTAGTAACTATATTTGACTTCCTTCCCCATTGCGGTGACGTCGACGATATCTTTTTTTTGGTGGTTTGGCGAAGTGCGTTCGACGGAGAACACCATTGAGGGAGACCACGGTAAGTCATTCGCAAGTGCCGCCTGCAAACCGAGACAACCGTCTTATTTGCATCCAGGAAGTCCTTTACTAGTACTACTAGGAGTACTAGTGCGGTGAGATGGTTTCTCGAAGAAGACGATGGAGAAGCGGAGTCAGCGAAGAGTGAAATGATGGTTGCTTCGTCCGTGCTTTTGTGATTTGATGCCTCACTACTTTGTGATTTGTGATAGAAGGGACAGGGGAGTAGACTCTGTGCTCTATACTGTACTACATGTGTCCAAGCATGGGAGAAAGAGGAGAGACGTTGCATTTTTCTATTCCTTCAATCAATCAATCAGGGAGCTTCGGTTCCATCTTTTGGGCTTTGGCAACACCGTCCACAATGGTTCCCACGATGCCAAAAGCTATTTTCACATTTTTCTACACATTGTGGATGCCCTTAACCGTACCACTTGGTTTTGCTCCTGTGTGCTATCTATACAAATCTCAATTATATTGATCTAAAAAATTATAGAATCTAGATTAGTAAAAAGGAGGTGATTTTGCCGCGCGGATGGCGGGGGAGGTTTCTTATTTGAGCAATGCTACATCCACGTAATGGTTTACGTAAAGTTACGAACTGATGTGATGTGGGACTATTTGATTGGGTTAAAGGAGAGGATTAGGCCCACCCCACCTGAAAATCAGGGGGGGGGCATATATAGATTAGATGGAAAGTATACGTAGCAGCTACGTAGCCCTTTGTAAGTCTAGGATTAGGCTTCTTATTTTCGGAGGACGTTGTCCTGGTGGTTTGCTAACATGCGGTCCCACGTGTCAGTGCTTTACCAAGCCGATCCGCGTCCCACATGAGGCAGAACAACGGCAGAACCAACACATGGTTAAGTTGAAGAAGATGAGGGAGAAGCGGATTCAGCAACGAGTGAAATGATGGTTGCTTCGTCCCTCCAACTTAACTGCGGGAAAGGTGCAGCTTGTGATTTGACGCCTCATTGCTCATTACTACGCCGGCGCCATAACTGGGGTGCTTCACCCCGGCTGCTCTGCACTGTATTCCGGTATGGCACGTGGACCCGGTAGCTTGATGTCCCACATGTCGGCAAAAGGGACTAGAAGATTTATGAAAGCGAGCGCTCCACTCTTACGACGGAGGAGTAGACGACACGACGGCCCAGTGAACTGTCACTTGTAGTACTATATAGTACTACAGTTTTGCTGTTTCGCACGATCCATCGATACAAACCCGATTAAACAGGAAAGGGCGGGATTTTTCCCGCGCGGTAGATGATACTGGCCATACATTTGAAAGGCAATTTTAATATATGCAAACTGAATAATTATAAGTAACAATATGATATCTAGTAAAACTAAAAACACATATGATTTATTGTGTTAGAGTGTAGTAGTAGTGCTGTATTGCATAGTTGTTAGATGTAACATGCGAGAACATGTAGAGATGTAGTTTTGGAGGGCCTACAGAGAGAAAAGCGTAATATGGTCACCGAACTTCAGAATAAGCTGATTACGGTCACTATATACGTTTTGCGGTGATTATACGGTCACTTGCTCACAGTTCAGCATCGGATTGCACTCTGTTGACCGGCCAAATAGTCTGCGTGGCGCCATGTTGACTAGTTAAATTGACCACGTTCCTTGTGGTTCCCACCTGTCAGTTCGCATAGGCAAAAGGTCAGATAAACACAGATTTACGCAGGCGCGACAAGGCTCCAACCCGTGCGCGGGAATCACCTGGTTGTGTATGTGTCTGTCAGGGCCTGATGTGTGCGCATGCACGTGTAGGTTGAGCACTTGAGCGTGAGAGTGTGTGTTGGTCGTGTGGTGTACTGGTGTGTGCCTGCATGCGTGCCTGTGTGCGTGTGAGTGTTGCGTGCGTGCGTGCGTGGCTGCGTGTGTACGTGTGAGTGTTGCGTGCGTGCGTGGGTGCATGTGTTTGTGTGAGTGTTGTGTGGATACAGTTCGTGTGCATGCGTGCGTGTGTGTATAATCACCACACCAGCTCCTGTGTGTTAAAACAGACGGCTCAGCATACCAATACAAGGCCACCTTGTCCGCTGTGCCCGCGATCATGACTTCGAACCACCGTCCAAATATTTTTTTGTCGTTTGTTTTCATTCTTACTAGCAAGATGCCCGTGCGTTGCACGTAACATCAAGATGCATTTGTATGACTTGTTTATCTTGTGAGAGAAAAGGATGAACGAGGGAAGGCCTTATTTACAAATGTGGAGAGGTGTGTGGGTACCTTTTTGCAAAATTGCCATAGTTTCTTTCCTATCCGTCAGATATAAATCGGACGGCCTATATTGCAGGATGGCAGGCACACCATCATCACCAACTCTGTTTTTTATAAGAGTGTACTTTATGTATTTTATAAGAGTGTAGATGTAGAGTAGATACAAGTCGACACGTGGGCACGATGGTAGTGAGATAATGTGATGCAAAACTAGAGGTGCCACGTGGAGCGTTTAACTGGTCAACTACTCATGTCATGAGCAAATACAGAGTTGTACGGTGAGCCCGTGACTGTATAATAACCACTAAACGTAAATGGTGACCGTAATGAGTGGAGTCTGAAGTCCAATGTATGTATCGTGCTTTCGCTTCAAATACAATGATCGTCATTGCATATATGGCGAGAGAAAGATGAAACATGCGTGAATTTTCTGGGGGCTTACTTTTAGAGGACCTGGAGATAGTTTGGTGTGCATACGTGAAACGGGCGTACAGGGGGGTATGTGATGGAGAGAGAGATGCTCTTCGTTTCTCTTTATTATGACTAACTTTGTATATAGTATAAAAATATACAAATTCACAGTGCGGAATAAATATCATTGTGGGCACCATGCAATGCAAATTAGCTTTCGTACTCCTCCATATAACTTTGTAATGTTGGATATATGTAGAAACTCTAAAATAATTTTTTGGCCACACTTTATTCAAAAGGAATGTTGTATGCGAAATAAACGTGAAGAGAGGGCTTTTTAGATCAATGGGGTACGTGATGTAACATGTGTGAATGTGTAGTTGATGCATTTGGCGGGGCCTAGAGAGGTATGTGTGTGTATTACGTATTCGAGAGAGGCATGGATAGAGGGGCCGACGGGGGGCGTGGGAGACATAGCACGAGAAATGAGAGTGGTCTAGAGAGAGAGACGAATATGACATCACGACAAGAGATTCCATTCGCTTGAGTGTGTATATGCAAGGGGGGAGGGAATAGAGGCACCAGGAGAAATTTTCTGTGTGTGTGGTGTTTGTGTTGGTATGTGTGGGTGTGAGAAGATAATGAGACGTGGGGGCAGAGGGTGTGTCACCGCGTGAGGTCCGGTGGGTCGAGGTGAGGCCCTTCGTTCGGTTCTGACCTGCGCCACATTGGCCGGCCCGTGATACATTTAGGAAGACCCATGGATGACTAGTCGTACAAGACAAAGATAGCAGAATTGTGAAGGACTCTATGTCCACTGACAAAGCCGGCTAGGATTTGTAACCCTAGGTTCTCGGACTAAGGTAACCCCTTTATCTCTGATATTACTATTCATCCAACCTAACTTTAAGGGGGATCCTACAGAATGCTCTGCTAGAATCATACTCGTCGATTAGGAAGAGAGGTGTGAGACAATGCGTGAGAGACAGGCGTAAAGATAATGTGCGTACATGAGACACGTAGGCAGGTCCATGTATATAGAAAGGGTCGATGAGGATTGTGCGTGTGTATGTTTGCGAGAGGAAGAGTGCTTGTGATAAAGGTTAGTGAAAACAGTTGTAAATGGTTACGAGAGGGAGGGAGGGTTATATCTAGAGCATGTGTGCGAGAAAGACACCTCGGGAGAGAGTGTGTGAGCATGTGTGAGAGACCACCGATGGAGAGTGAAACTACACGTAAAAGACTACTCTACACATTGATTAAAGATATAAATTGTATCCAAATATTGGGATGGGATCATGATATTTGCAATTCGCGTAAGGAGCGGTCATTGATCCATCAGACATCTAGATTCTATCGAATTTGAGCATGTCTATGTTATTATTCGACACAATTGATCCACATAGTTACTATTTTGAACTCCAGACAATGCATCACTTTAGCAATCGAATATAAACGTGAGTATAGTTCATGTTGTGTGTGTAAAGCACATTATACATACGAAAGTTACACAATGGACATTATAAATAGCTACCTATGGAGTCCATTCAATTATTTGAATTTGATATCATGGCATTTGTAAACCATACCTAAATTATGGGGGCACCAATCTTTGCTCTGATTTTGTACATAATAGCATATGTAGTCGTGTACAAAATAGATTCAAATTTAGCTCCTCCATTCCAAAATAATCGTAGTTATAGGATTTTCAAGTGTCAAAATTTCAAAAAGAAGCGGATAATTTAATGAGGTTTTCAAACATACAAGGTCAAATATAACGTTGTCTATTTAGGTCAATCCTCATAGTTCAAGAGTACTCTAAACGTGAATGCTTGTGTTTCAAAATTTCGAACGAAGCGCCAAAAGAGCCTCTACTCGCCCGAAACCGCGTGAGACCAATGTTTGGTAGTACAAGGAAATTACTTTTCTAATAACTCTGACCCGTGAAACCTACCGGCCCGACGTCCAAAGGTCTAAACCGGGGTAGGTTTGTAGCTTCATCTAGACGCTACGCAACCGCATCCGAAAAACATTCATACACAATGGCCGCCTAAGCACACATGCGCGCGGCCGAAATCGCTCCCGCCCACTATTTGGGACACCTGGGATTACCATCCTACCCACGAAGTTCTGAAATTTAAGACGGGGGCAAAGTTTGTACTTTCCCCAAATTTCAAACAAGCGCGTCCCATCTTCTGTTCAAAAAAGCCAAAAACAAGCGCGTCCCAGACCGAAACATGGTTCCCCCCACCCGTCCGATTCCCCATTCGTACTCCGTGGGCGCCAAAACTACCTCTCCACCAGCCGCGAAACCCCGGCGTCCTCCGTCCGCCACCCCATCCCACCCATCAACCGCCGCCCTCCTCCACACCGGAGCCGATACCCCGACGTCGTCGTCCACCGCACCCTCAACCGCAACGCCCTCCACGGCTAATAGTTGAAGCCGAGGCCGAGCCATCCGTACCCGAGCCAGTTCAACCACGCCGTCCTGCGCCTCACCGCTGCCGCTCCAAATTCGCCACCCTCCACCGCACCGGAGCTGTTCCTGCTACGCCGTCCTTCGCCGCCTCGAATCTGCTTCCCCTCTGCCGATATACGGCCACGGCAACACAGTCAACAATTTGGCCATGGGTTCATCCAAGCCTGCACCCTCCAGAACATCGGTTCCCCGGTAAAAAGAAGAAGATCGGCGCGACATGTGGAGGTGACCACACCGGCAACCGAAAAAGGTACTCCTCTTCCCTTATTCGTGTAAATCTTACGTCTCTGCTTGCACGGTATTCATCCCACAGAAGAGACTAGTTGACCGCTTCTTCTTGATACTAGATGTTCCTAGTAACTCACGATGCACAAGGTTTCTCCTCATATACTATTTCACCTTAGCTAGAGGTCCGTCGCCCCCCTGAATTTCAATTTCTGGCCAATTGATTCCGAATTAACGGAAGCATTCCCCGGCGTAACAGGCGCTAGTATGCCTATTACGCCGGGGAAGCAGCGCCTTGGTGTTTATCTTAGGGGCATGTGCGGCCTAGAGCAACTGGCGCCCGATCTGGAGGTCGGTCGGGATTAAAGGGATGGCCTGGGGGCGCTGCCAAGCACGGCGGTGGTGTGAGGTCGATGGGAGGGCGGGGCGGCGGAGGCAGGGGTCTAGGCCGGTGGTCGCTGGCGGTTCGAGAAAGATCATCAACACTGACTGGCGGGAGGTAGACGAAGGCCATGTGCCCGTTCCTTATAGATCGGACGGTTCATTAAAAAAATCGACTGACCTATTTATTTTCAGTCAACTGTTATCTTAGATATGACCACATGTGGTGGTGTGCTGGAGGAGTACCTGCATTTCCTGTGCTCATATATTACAAAATCATACGGAGTAGAATCTAATTTTGTTTGCCATGCAATGTTGTAGAGCTATCATATGTCTCCTATCTTTTATTTTTCAGCCACCTGCTATCTGCTACTTTTACAGTGCACTAGTTCTGCACACACTTCACCCTTACTCTCACTATTGTGTTTTTATGCAAGGGTATTTCAGACTCTGCTGCCATGAGAGAAGCAAAAAAGAAAAGAGAGAAGTCGCTCCAGCTTCGTGTGCGGTTAGGCAAGACACGTTACAGCGCTATAAAGGGTGCAATGTCAGCAGATGGAGACGGTAAACGTAGCTCTGGAGTTGATGACCTCGCTCGCAATGAACCACCATCCCAGGTGCTTGCTTTAACTTCGCGGTGTCATATGTGGTTGCATGTTCCATATAGTGTCTAGCTTGTATTCGAAAGGCTGAAGTCGGTAAGATAAGGAAAGATATATTTTTAGATGAACCACCATCCCGTGAGCACCAGAAGACAAATAGCTAGTCAGGGCACAGGCCGAGCCAGTGCCAGCAAAGATAGGCATCACCTGGAAGCCAACTAAAAAGCTGCGATGGTGGCGAAGCAGCCCACCTCCCACCAGGCTCTCAGGTCCTAGATGATCATGCTCACCACTCCAGCCGGATGTCTAGCTTGTATTGCTTCCAATTTGGTTAAATTGCATCTGCTTAGCTTACACATTATACCTTTGAATATGACATGCCTTTCTGTTTTTGGTACATACTAGTACATCTGTGTATTAACCATGTTCTTACATCAAACTAATGTTCTTGTGTATCACTCATCAATCACTTATGACGAGGCATGCAGGCAAGGGGACTACTCCTCATTTAAAGAATGCAGCGTCAGCCTCCCGACATGATTCTCAAGAAATAGAAATGCTAGATGAAGATAGTGAACGTAGCTCTATAGTTGATTACAGCATTTCCTCTACACTAGCATCGCAGGTGCTTGCTCTAACTTGGCAGCGTGATATGTGGTTGCATGTTGCATATGGTGTCTAGATTGTAATTCTTCCAATCTGGTTAAACTGCATGTGCTAGTCTTCTTAGCTTATACATTATACCTGTTAATGTGACATGCCTTCCTGTATTTAGTACATAGTACATCTGTCTATTAAGCATGTCCTTACATAAAACTATTGTTTTTTTTTGTATACCGCATCAATCAACATGACGAGACACCTTTAGTATATGCAGTGCGATATTAGTTGCATCTTTCATATGATTTATAGCATGCTCTGCTTCTAATTTGTTGAAATTCCATTTATGATGGGACGCTTTTAACTTGGCAGAGTCATATTGGTTGCATCTTTCATGTGGTGTCTAGCTTGCATTGCTTCTTATTTGCTGGAATGGTTTCTGCTTAGTTTACACAAACAGTTGTGAACATGCCATGCCGTCCTGTTTTTTGTACATATTCCATCCTGGTATCATGTGTTTTCCTTACATCAAAGTAGTGATTGTCAGTATCATGCATGAATGAGTTCTGAAGAGAGAATTTTATTGCTTTTTCTTGTTGGTTTTACTTGACAATTCAAAATCAATAAAGCGGAAGGAAGTTAGCATGGCAGCGGATAAAGGTGCTCCTTCCGAACGGAGGGCCTCTATAGTTTCTACTCCTCCACACCCCCAAGATGATTTCCAAGACAACACATGCATAGACACTCAACAAAGCTGTGTTTATGATGAGCACGTCTCCCCTAGTGCAGCATCACCGGTGCTCCCTCTAACTTGGCACTGTTATATGTGGTTGCATGTTATGTGTGATGTCTAGCTTGTATTGCTTCTAATTTTGTTGAATTCCATCTACTTACTTTACACATAATACTTGAATAAGACACATGTTCCTGTTTCTAGAACATGCAATCTCTGTCTATCACACCATGTTCTTACATCAAATTACTACTGTTGTTTAACCTGCAACAATCACTTACCATAAGACACGTTTGACTTCGGAGTGTGATATAGGTTACATCTCACATTCTTTTCTAGCTTGTACTACTAATTTGTTGAAATGGCACTTATGACGAGACAGTTTTAACTTGGTAGAGTGATATTCGTTGCATCTTTCATATGGTGTCTAGCTTCATTGCTTCTAATTTGTTGAAATGCCTTCTCCTTAGTTTACACATCATAAGCTGTGAATATGCAATGCTGTGAATATGCAATGGCACTAATGACGAGAGACCTCTAACATGGTAGTGTGATGTTGTTTGCATCTTGCATATGATTTATTTCTTGTACTGCTTCACATTTGTTTAAACGCCATTTATGATGAGACACTGTTAACTTGGCAGAGCGATATTTGTAGCATCTTTCATATGGTGTCTACCTTCCATTGCATTGCTTCTAATTTGGTGAAATGTCTTCTTCTTAGTTTACACATCATAGTTCTGGTTATCTCTTCCGTCCTGTTTTTCATACATATTACATCCTCCTATCATGTGGTTGTCTAACATCAAAGTTCAGTTCGTCTGCATCACGCATCAATTTGTTCTGAAGAACTAAATTGTTATTCGTTTTTCTTGTCAGCTTGACTTAACATGTCACAGAGAAAGAGGAAGAAACACAGAATGGCAGGGAATGAGAAGCGGATGAATCCTGCAGATTCTGCTGGTACTGATGGTGCAATAGAAGGTCAGAGTCCAGCGGAAAAGTCTACAAACACGGCATCCCATGCTACACAAGTTGCAAAAAAAGCCAAACAGAAACAAATAGCTGCCACCAAACAAGCAGAGACATCCCTAGTTCTTGCAACACCTACCACAGTACTACCAGCTGCACGACTTACTCGTGCGTCAACTGAGCTAGCAGCACATTCCCAAGCTCCCTTGCCACCTAACACTACTTCCCAAGCACTCTTGACAGAAGACGAGTTGGCAATATCAGATGAACCTTGTGAGCTTCAACAGCAAGAAGGTAGTTGCTGGAGTCAAGTTACAGTTGCATGCTTCTTTATATGTAGTCTCACAGTTTGATGTACACTAACACTTCCTATGTTCGTTGTTGGACTAGAACCTAGGCGCAAGAGGAAACAAACATCAGGGATAATGCTCGATAGGTTAACTAAATCTAGAGGAGGAAGAATGGAGATCCGTTTTGAGGCAGGTTTAAAAAGGCCAAGCTCCCTTGCCACCTGACACTACTTCCCCAGCACTCTTGACACAAGACGAGTTGGCAATATCAGATGAACCTTGTGAGCTTCAACAGCAAGAAGGTAGTTGCTGGAGTCAAGTTACAGTTGCATGCTTCTTTATATGTAGTCTCACAGTTTGATGTACACTAACACTTCCTATGTTCGTTGTTGGACTAGCACCTAGGCGCAAGAGGAAACAAACATCAGGGATAATGCTCGATAGGTTAACTAAATCTAGAGGAGGAAGAATGGAGATCCGTTTTGAGGCAGGTTTAAAAAGGCCAAGTGAAGCTACAGAATCAGCCAAGTTAGTATCAGAGGCAGCGGTTGCCGTTAGGTGTCATGTACATATCCTCCCAACATGGATTCAGTATAGGAATGGCAAAGACGAAACCCAGTTCAACACCTTCCTCGACCATTTATCTATAATTATGGATATGTATGGAAACTAGTAATAACGTCTTGCTCTGTCCCATACTTTCTAGGTTGCTGATAATGAGACTCCCATAATTTTCAACAGATGAGGTTCAAGTTGGATAGCCAAGATGATGCAACCAGACAAGCTTGCACCCATGTTTTCAAGTCTGCTCTGCGATAATATCGGTATAACTTGAGTAAAACTCACTTTGAAGGCAAGGCTAACAGTGAACTTTCCCAAACATCTTCAGTGGAAAATATATCGGATGAAGACTGGAGGGGCCTTGTTAAACACTAGTCTGATATGAAGTATCAGGTACATTATATATATGTGATCAGATCACATGTTGAAGTCCTATTTACGCATGTGCCACACAAATCTATCTTCTTGTAGGTGAACTGTTCAAAGAACAAGGCCAACCGTATGAAAGTGAAATTCCAACAGACGACAGGATCTCATAGCTATATTGCACACTGCGAGGCTCTTATAATTAGCTGCTGTTTCACTCTTTTCGCTTTACCATATTATCAGATCTATATTGACTTGTTCGAAATGCAGAGGAAAGCCCGCAAGGACCAAAAAGTACCTGAACCAAATGATGTGGAAATCTTCAAGGACTGTCACACCAGCAAGAAGAAGGGAATGATTACACCAGTCAAAGCCTCTGTTGTAAGTCCTTAATCCTCATGCCTTTTAACTACTGCTTACTCTGACTTGTGCCTTGAACTGCATGGTTTGCAGCCAATGTCTATTACTCTTTTCAATTTTATACACAATTGTCTTAGCGTATCATTGCACCTTACAAGGTTTAAAAGAGAGGAGTGATGTTCCTTTGATCTTGACCCGTAATCTAGTTCCGTGCTGGACTTGCCCACACAACGTTACAATTGCCTGTTTGTCTGTTCTCAGTTGTTTTGTGATATGAATGATGTCATACTATGCTTACCGTATTATAAACTTCGTCTCTTTATCCTTAGCCCTCAATACAATGTGAAGAAATGGACAATACATTAGCGATGGTACATGGTCATATGTTTGGAACCTGGTTTTATTATGTACTTTCCAATAAAATACAACTAATATTTTACATGGGTTCACCAGAATAAGTTCTGTATATAGACCAAAGCTATTTTGTTTGGTTTTGCTGCCTCCTTAATATCTTCTATTCTGGTACTACTAATGTAAAACCTCATCTTTTCAGCAAGCTACGGAAAAAATGGTGGAACCGCCACCTTCTGAAGGTGGCGAGGCAACTATAACCGCAATGTCAGCTCTTGCTGCAGTGGGTCAGTACCTGTCCACTAACAGTGCCAAAAGCACGTTCCTGCGTAATACTGGGTTGGTTGTTAAGGCAATATCATCCAAACTGCCTCATGATCAAGATATGCAAGCTCAAAGCAATGTTGTATCTGCGCTCCAGACACAAGTCCATTCCCTAACAGAGACCCTTTGTGAAACAAGGAGAAACATTGCTCAATGTCGTCAAGATATGCATGGTTTTGAAACCAGACTATCAGACATTTGCTATGTTGTTCAGGAGCCTAGGGGAAATGAAGGCGAGGGTTATGGTGCTCCATCGGACAATACAACATGAAAACGTAACAGTCAGGTCAAATGAACTGAGCTTCTAAACTTCTGGTGGTGCATTTATCTGCTAGACTGTTAAGTTTTCTGCCAACCTTCCTTTTGTTATATAGTTGTAATTTGTTTTGGGGCGATACAAAATTTATTCTTAACGTGCAGCCACCGGCTGAAGAAAACAGCAAGCCATTTTTGTATAGTGTAGGGTGTTCCCTATATTTGCACTGGTGGCGATCTTTGATGCCGAGTGGATGTAATATGTGCAATCACCTTAATAGCCTAGCGTTAGTTTCAGCCTTATTTATTTCCTAGTCTTCTTTTTCCCTGGTTTGCTAGTGGCCGCAACTACCATGGGCCATATACGGGTCGTAGGATCCATGGGTCTCCTACGGGCCGTCGATAAATGGGCCTGTAATCGGTGGGCCTCGGGCCGTCGGATAAATGGGTCTACATGGGCCATAATCGGGCGTAATTGGTATCGGCCCAGCACGGTAACAGGCCGTTAACAGGCCGTAGGATAGCAATGGCTTAATTCTGTCGCAGGCATAACGGGTCGTTAATGGGCAGAATATAGGATGGGCTGGAAACGGCGCAACGGGTTAACAGGACAGAAACGGGTCGACTCTTGCCATGGGCTGAATTTGGTCCATTAGGGTAACAGGCGAGTAACGGGCCGACTCTTGCCATGGGCCGAATTGGGCCCATTAGGGGAACAGGCCAATAACGGGCCGACTCTTGCCATGGGCCGAATTTGGCCCATTAGGGGAACAGGCTAGTAACGGGCCGGATGTAATCGAGGGCCGAAAAGGAGCCCAAGAACGTATGGGCCGTCAATAGGCCGAAGCGAACACGGGCTGGAAACGGCCCATGTAAATCACGGGACGTTAACAGGTATAAAGAAAATTACTGTTCCTTATGGGCTAGAGTCACCGTGGGCCTGTAAAGGGCCAAAAGATACGAAGGCCTCATATGGGCCGAAAGACGTCGTGGGCCATACATGGGCCGAAAGTGAAATGGGCTGGTGTTATATTCGACGGCCCACATGACGTTGTTGGGCCAATTTCCTTTAGGGCCTAACGGGCCGTAAAATGGGCTATTTGCGAAGAGACCGTTAACATGCTTTTCATGGGCCAGCCCGTTAACTTTTGACCAAGTCAAACGGGTCGGCTTTGTAAGCTAAATGGGCCAGTGGTGGGCCGTGGCACGTGTCGACATATCATAGGCGCCTATCTGACCCACTGACGAGCTGACACGTGTTTCGTCCGGCCAATAAGAGTTTTACACGTGGAAATTTCCCGTTGGTCGGGGCTGTTAACGGGTTATCGGATCCAAAACCCGACCCGATAGCTTAACGGCGTTCCGTTACGGTGGATGCCACGTGTCGGTCACCCTTGACAAAAGCACTTTTGTGACGCGCAATTTATTGTCATGGAAGTGGACACTTCCGTGATGATAATTTTGGTAATGTCATGGAACACTTCTACGACAGCACAGGTATGACTATCTTGATTCTGTCATAAAATCGTCATGGATGTACATGCATGACAGAAAACGCGACCTACTGTGACAAACACGTATCATCACGGAAGTGTATTTTTTTTGTAGTGCTAACAACGGATTTGAGAAGCTACTCGCAATCTTAAAGAAGAAGCTTCCAAAGGATAACTAATTGCCCGATAGTACGTACGGAGCAAAGAAGGTTCTATGCCCTCTAGGATTGGAGGTGCAGAAGATACATGCATGCCGTAATGATTGCATCCTCTACCGCGATGCATACGAGGATTTGAACGCATGCCCGGTATGCGGTGCATTGCGGTATAAGATCAGATGAGATGACCCTGGTGATGTTGACGGCGAGCGCCCTAGGAAGAGGGTTCCTTCCAAGGTGATGTGGTATGCTCCTATAATAACACGGTTGAAACATCTGTTCAGAAACAAAGAGCATGCCAAGTTGATGCGATGGCACAAAGAGGAGCGTAAGAAAGACGGGAAGTTGAGAGCACCCGCTGACGGGTCGCAGTGGAGAAAAATCGAGAGAAAGTGGGGGGACTTTGCAGGTGACACAAGGAACGTATGGTTTGGTTTAAGCGCGGATGGCATTAATCCTTTCGGGGAGCAGAGCAGCAATCATAGCACTTGGCCCATGACTCTATGTATATATAACCTTCCTCCTTGGCTGTGCATGAAGCGGAAGTTCATTATGATGCCAGTGCTCATCCAAAGCCCTAAGCAACCTGGTAACGACATTGATGTGTACCTAAGGCCATTAGTTGAAGAACTTTTACACCTGTGGAATGGAAAAGGTGTACGTGTGTGGGATGAGCACGATGAGAAGGAATTTGACCTACATGCGTTGCTGTTTGTAACCATCAATGATTGGCCTGCTCTCAGTAACCTTTCAGGACAGAGAAACAAGGGATACCGCACATGCAGGCATTGTTTAGATGACACCCAAAGTATATATTTGGACAAATGCAGGAAGAATGTGTACCTGGGGAATCATTGATTTCTTTCGACCAACCATCAATGTCGAAAGAAAAGGCAAGCATTTCAAACAAGGTGGATCACCGGAAGAAGCCCGCCGTCCATACTGGTGATCACATACTTGCTATGGTCAATGATTTTCAAGTAATCTTTGGAAAGGGTCCCAGTGGACTATCTATTTCGAATGACGCTGAGGGACGCGCACCATGTGGAAGAAGAAATCTATATTTTGGGACCTACCCTACTGGAAAGACCTAGAGATCCGCTCTGCAATTGACGTGATGCATGTGACGAAGAATCGTTCTGTGAACCTGCTAGGCTTCTTGGGCGCGTATGGGAAGACAAAAGATACACCGGAGGCACGGGAGTACCAGCAACGTGTGCACGAAAAAGACGGCATGCCTCCAAAGCAGTATGAAGGTCCAGCCAGTTACGCTCTTACCAAAGAAGAGAAGAAAATCTTCTTTGAATGCCTGCTCAGTATGAAGGTCCCGTCTAGCTTCTCGTCGAATATAAAGGGAATAATAAATATGGCAGAGAAAAAGTTTCAGAACCTAAAGTCTCATGACTGCCACTTGATTATGACGCAACTGCTTCCGGTTGCATTGAGGGGGCTTCTACCGGAAAACGTTCGATTAGCCATTGTGAAGCTATGTGCATTCCTCAATGCAATCTCTCAGAAGGTGATCGATCCAGAAATCCTACCAAGGTTAAGGAGTGATCTGGCGCAATGTCTTGTCAGTTTCGAGCTGGTGTTCCCACCATCCTTCTTCAATATTATGACGCACGTCCTTGTTCATCTAGTCGACGAGATTGCCATTTCGGGCCCTGTATTTCTACACAATATGTTCCCCTTTGAGAGGTTCATGGGAGTCTTAAAGAAATATGTTCGTAACCGTGCTAGGCCAGAAGGAAGCATCTAAACGGGCCATCAAACAGAGGAGGTCATTGGGTTTTGTGTTGACTTCATTCCTGACCTTAAGAAGATTGGTCTCCCCCAATCCCTTTGTAACAGATGAGTTTTCGTCCGAAACCCTGATGCTTCGAAAGCGATTGTCCATTTTGTACACGAAGTGCATCCAGTTTTTGTCGTAACCCTCTCAACTTTTTAGAACATGCTATGTGGGTGAAATGATGATACCATGCCAACTTTCAACCTTTTCAGGGTTCAGTTGAACTGCTTTTGAATTTCAGGGTCATTTAGCTTAAAAATCAGTAAATGCATGAAAAATACCAAATGAAGTCAGAAAGGGTTGAAAATTGATGATGTGGCTTTGAATGGTGCATTTTGAACACACGAAAAGTCTGGAGTTCAGATAAGTTCAAAAAATGAAATCCCTTTGTAACAGATGCGTTTTCGTCCGAAACCCTGATACTTCGAAAGCTATTGTCCATTTTGTACACGAAGTGCATCCAGTTTTTGCCATAACCCTCTCAACTGTTTAGAACATGCTATGTGGGTGAAATGATGATGCCATGCCAACTTTCAACCTCTTCAGAGTTCATTTGAAGTGCTTTTAAATTTCAGGATCATTTAGCTCAAAGAATGAACTAATAGCAAAAAGAATGAACTAGAAAACTTTTATGAAACTCTAATAGCAAAAAGAATGAACTAAAAGAATGAACTAGAAAACTTTAATGAAACTCTAATAGCAAAAAGAATGAACTAGAAAACTTTAATGAAACTCTAATAGCAAAAAGAATGAACTAGAAAACTTTAATGAAACTCCAATAGCAAAAGGAATCAGCTAAAAAGATTTTATAAACCTCTAGTATTTTTGAAACTAAATTATATAAAATTTATGCAACTAATATTATCAAAGTATTTTTTGTTCAAAACATTAATAGAAAAAAGAATTTTCATAAAGAATTTTTTGTTAGAAACTTTAATAACAAACTAAAATAACAAAATCTGTTTTTGAATTGAACAGACATTTAAAATAACCTAAAATTTACCAAATTGGATATAATGATAAAACACAGTAGTATTAAATAGCAGGAAAAATAATCACTGAAAAATCTTTTTTATAGTAAAGTTATTCACAAACTAGTGATTCACATAAATTTCAAAGAATTCAAATTTAAACTATTCAAATTTGAAAACTAATGGCACTAAGAGAAAGTTTATAATTTTGGTGAACTAAAAGCAAAAAGAATCACTGAAAAACTATAAGTATTTAGCTGCAAGTGGAAACAAAAGAAAAGAAATAAAGGAAAAAACAAAACAAAAAAACTGGAAAAAAAATAAAAAAAATGCCGCCTACTAGGCCACCACGGTCTGAATACGGCTAGAAACCCAACTAGCTTGCTGGTCTAGGATTCAGGCCCGCGGAAGGCCCGGTAAGCCCACGGGCAGAGAGACAAGTTTAGGCTAGCAGGCCTGCAGTTGAGAGGAGCTCAAAGTGGCTGGCTGATTGCTCTCTTACTATAGCGCCAAAAAAGCTCCTGTCTGCTAGGACTACGTCGGTATTTCCCCAAAGTGGAAGGGATGATGCAGCACAGCGACGGTAGGTATTTCCCTCAGTGAAGAAACCAAGGTTATTGAACCAGTAGGAGAACCAAGCAACACAACGTAAACGGCACCTGCACACAGATAACAACACCTCGCAACCCGACGTGTTAAAGGGGTTGTCAATCCCTTTCGGGTAACGATGCCAGATATTTGTAGTAGATTGAAATAATAGATCACAAATAAAATAAAGTGCAGCAAAGTATTTTTGTATTTTTGGTTTAATAGATCTGAATAAAAATGCAAAGGAAAAGTAGATCGCAAGAAAATATATGAGGAAGAAGACCCGGCGGGCGTAGGTTTCACTAGTGGCTTCTCTCGAGGAAGATAGCAGACGGTGGGTAAACAAATTACTGTTGGGCAATTGATAGAACTTCAAATAATTATGACGATATCTAGGCAATGATCATTACATAGGCATCACATCCAAGATTAGTAGACCGGCTCCTGCCTGCATCTACTACTATTCCTCCACACATCGACCGCTATCCAGCATGCATCTAGTGTATTAAGTTCATGGAAAAATGGAGTAATGCAATAAGAACGATGACATGATGTAGACAAGATCTGTTTATAGGTATAGATCCCATCTTTTTATCCTTAGTAGCAATGATACATACGTGTTGTTTCCCTTTCTGTCACTGGGATCAAGCACCGAACCCACTACCGGGCACCTCTTCCCATCGCAAGATAAATAGATCAAGTTGGCCAAACAAAACCCAAATATCGGAGAAGAAATACGAGGCTATTAGAGATCATGCATATAAGAGATCAAAGAAACTCAAATAACTTGCATGGATATAAAAAGATATAACTGATCATAAACTCGAAGTTCATCAGATCCCAACAAACACACCGCAAAAGAGTTACATCATATGGACCTCCAAGAGACCATTGTATTGAGAATTCAGCGAGAGAGAGAAAGCCATCTAGCTAATAACTACGGACTGGAAGGTCTACAAAGAACTACTCATGCATCATCGGAGAGGCACCAATGGAGGTGGTGAACCCCATCCGAGATGGTGTCTAGATTGGATCTGGTGGTTCTAGACTCTGCGGTGGCTGGATGAATATTTCGTCGACTCCCCTAGGGTTCTGGTATTTTTGGGGTATTTATAGAGCAAAGAGGCGGTCCAGGGGGCACCCGAGGTGGGCACAACCCAGCAGGGCGCGCCTGGGCCTCCTAGCACGCCCTAGTGGGTTGTCCCCTCCTCGGGACCCCCCCCAGGTGCAACCAGGGTCCAATGTATTCCTTCTGGCCCATAAAAAATCATCGTGGAGTTTCGTGGCATTTGGACTACGTCTGGTATTGATTTTCTGCAATGTAAAAAACATGAAAAAACAGCAACTGGCACTTGGCACTATGTCAATAGGTTAGTATCAAAAAATTATATAAAATGATTATAAAACATCCAAGATTGATAATAAAACAGCATGGAATAATAAAAAATTATAGATACGTTGGAGACGTATCAGCATCCCCAACCTTAACTCATGCTCGTCCTCGAGTAGGTAAGTGATAAAAACAGAATTTTTGATGTGGAGTGTTGTTTATCATGTCATATCATATTCTTTTCTTTATAGCATGGACATTTGGACTTTTATGTGATTCAAAGCAATGTTCTAGTTTTGATATAATAATTTAGATACTCAAGCATATCAACAAGCAACCATGTCTTTCAAAATATCAATGCTAAAATAAGTTATCCCTGCCCATCATGCTCAAACATTGATCCATTCATGAAACACACTCGAATATTATCTACACCCAATACTTAAGTACGATCATATTGCCTCCTAGTTGGTGCTTTTATAAGAGAAGATGGAGACTCAAAATAGAAATAAAAATTGCATAAAGTAAAAGAAAGACCCTTCGCAGAGGGAAGTAGGGATTTGTAGAGGTGCCAGAGCTCAAAGCGAAAAAATTAGAGATAAAACATTTTGGGAGGTGTATCCATCCCACCAACAAAAACGACTCAGAGTTCCGAACACTTTCCATGCTAGATATGCCATAGGTGGTTCCCAAACAGAAAATAAAGTTTATTCCTTTTTCCACCATTCTTTCACTTTCCATGGCTAGTCGTATCCACGGGTGCCTTCAGTATCAACACTTTCCAAGAAATTTATTACTTGACAACATAAAGTAAATTCATTTTTGCATTTCGGGACTGGGCATCCCTAAAACCTTTGCCTTACTCTCATGCAATGACAAGTGAATAGACACTCATCGTGAAAATAACACATCCAGCATAGAAAATATTAGCCACCCGTTACCGTTCCGCGAGCGAAACGAATACACAAAAGAGAAGTTTATTTTGAAAATTAGAGATGGCACCTGCAAATTTGCTTAGAATGGCAAAAGAATACCGCATATAGGTAGATATAGTGGACTCATGTGGCAAATCTGGTTTAAAGGATTTTCGATGCACAAGTAGAGATCATACTTGGAGCAAAATGAAGGCTAGCAAAAAGATTGAGAAGTGACCAACCAAGAAATGAATAATCTCATAAGCAAGCATTAAGCATAATTAACACCGAATAATGCACCACAAGTAGGATATAATTTCATTGCATGATTATTGACTTTCGTGCATGCATAGGGAATCACAAACCTTAATACCAATATTCTTACTAGAGCACAATTACTCATCAACATAACTCACATATCACATCATCATATCTCAAAATTATTACTAAGAATCAAGTTTATTTTGTCCAATGATCTTCATGACATTTTTTTTCTTTTAACCTTCTTGGGTATTTGTCACTTTGGGACTAATTTTCATGTGTTGCTTTTCATAAGCTCAAACAAATATAACTGAAGATCATGAGCATAAAAAATTTTCCATTTCTCTCAAACTAATTTAAGTGAAGCAAGAGAGAATTTCTTCAAAATTTTACTAACACTCAAATAAATCTAAGTGAAGCAAGAGAGCATTTCTTCAAAAATACTAAGCACACCGTGCTCAAAAAGATATAAGTGAAGCACTAGAGCAAGTCCTAGCTCATAAAAGATTTAAGTGAAGCATAGAGAGCAATTCTAACAAGTCATGAAGTAATTTTGGCTCTCTCAAATAGGTGTGTCCAACAAGGATTGATGACTTAAAACACAAAAAACAAGCAAAGACATATATCATACATGACGCTCCAAGCAAAACACATATCATGTGACGAATAAAAATATAGCCTCGAGTAAAATACCGATGGTCGTTAGAAGAAAGAGGGGATGCCACTCGGGGGCATCCCCAAGCTTAGGCTCTTCTATCCTTCTTTCATCCATCGTAAGATAACCCAAAACTTGAAAACTTCAATCACACAAAACTCAACAAAATCATCGTGAGATCCATTAGTTTAAGAAAAATAAATCACTACTATAAGTGTTGTATCAAACCAATTTTTTTGTATTATATCTACTGTACTCCAACTTTTCTATGGCAAAAACTCATCAAAGAAAACCATAGAGCCATCAAAATAAGCACACAACACAAAGAAAACAGAATCTGTCAAAAAAGAACAGTCTGTAGCAATCTAAGATTTGCGAATACTTCTGGACCTCCAAAAATTCTACCAAATTAGAACGACAAGGGTAATTTGTATATTAATCTTCTGCAAAAATAATCAGAGCAAAAGCTCTTTTCTGTGATTTATGAAAATTATTTTCGTCAGCACAAAGTTTCTGTCTTTTTCAGCAAGATCAAACAACTATCACCCAGGAAGATCCTAAAGGCTTTACTTGGCACAAAAACTAATTAAAACACACAAAAAACACAATCATAACAGTAGCATAGTTGTGCTAACACTCAAGAACAGAAAGAAAAAAAGCAAAAATAAAATTTATTCATTGGGTTGCCTCCCAACAAGCGCTATAGTTTTACGCCCTTAGCTAGGCGTAAAGCAAGGATCTAAGTTTTGTCTTCCGAAGTTTTGGCAAATTTTGTAAGGGTTTTCTCAAACCCGGGAGGCTCTTTACGCTTCCCTAAATTCTCCGGAAAAGAAACCATCTTAAGATCCAAAATATCTAATCGCTTGTTGCAAAGAGTAATCAAGGTATTCATGCGATTGATACTACCATTGAGGTGCTTGAGGGGTTCATTATATTTCTGTATTTCAACCATATGTTTATGCAAATCACCAAGTTTGTCCAACATTTGGACTCCCTCTGGGGTAAAGGAAAACCCCTTCTTTTGAGGAGGAATTCCCAAAATTCCTTCCAAAATTTCATAGGCAGTGTTTGCATCAAGCTCAATAAAATTTCCTTTGGCGGCAAAATCAAGAAGTTGTCTATAATGCAAAGCTAATCCTATGTAAAAATTACGAAGAAAAACCTTAGCATCCCCCTTTAGATTGGAAACACGATACGATTCCATAAGCCTATACCATGCATCTTTCAGATTTTCTCCTTGTCTTTGCTTGAAGTAAGAACTTCAAAATCTGGTGACAAAGGAGGAGTAGGGACGCTAGCCATCGGGACTAGAGACAAGAGATCGGTGAAAAAGAGATGCGAATAAAACAATGAATTTTGTGAAGTGGGGGAGAGGAAAACGCGAGGCAAATGGCAAATAATGTAAATTGCGAGGAGATGAGATTTGTGATTAGGAACCTGGTTATGTTGAAGATCCTCCCCGGCAACGGCGCCAGAAATTCCTTTTGATTGCTCTCTGACTATAGCGCCAGAAAAGCTTCTGTCTGCTAGGACTACGTCGGTATTTCCCCAAAGAGGAAGGGATGATGCAGCACAGCGATGGTAGGTATTTCCCTCAGTGAAGAAACCAAGGTTATCGAACAAGTAGGAGAACCAAGCAACACAACGTAAACGGCACCTGCACACAGATAACAACACCTCGCAACCCGACGTGTTAAAGCGGTTGTCAATCCCTTTCGGGTAACGATGCCAAAAATTTGAAGTAGATTGAAATAATAAATCGCAAATAAAATAAACTGCAGCAAAGTATTTTTGTATTTTTGGTTTAATAGATCTGAACAAAAATGCAAAGGAAAAGTAGATCGCAAGCAAATATATGAGGAAGAAGACCCGGGGGCCGTAGGTTTCACTAGTGGCTTCTCTCGAGAAAGATAGCAAACGGTGGGTAAACAAATTACTGTTGGGCAATTGATAGAACTTCAAATAATTATGACGATATCCAGGCAATGATCATTGCATAGGCATAACATCCAAGATTAGTAGACTGACTCCTGCCTGCATCTACTACTATTACTCCACACATCGACCGCTATCCAGCATGCATCTAGTGTATTAAGTTCATGGAAAAACGGAGTAATGCAATAAGAACGATGACATGATGTAGACAAGATCCGTTTATCTATTGCGTAGATATAGATCCCATCTTTTTATCCTTTGTAGCAACGATACATACGTGGTGTTTCCCTTTCTGTCACTGGGATCAAGCACCGTAAGATCGAACCCACTACCGGGCACCTCTTCCCATTGCAAGATAAATAGATCAAATTGGCCTAACAAAAACCAAATATCGGAGAAGAAATACAAGGCTATAAGAGATCATGCATATAAGAGATTAAAGAAACTCAAATAACTTTCATGGATATAAAAGGATATAGCTGATCATAAACTCGAAGTTCATCAGATCCCAACAAACACACCGCAAGAGAGTTACATCATATGGATCTCCAAGAGACCATTAAATTGAGAATTCAGCGAGAGAGAGAAACCCATCTACGTACTAACTACGGACCGGAAGGTCTACAAAGAACTACTCACGCATCATCGGAGAGGCACCAATGGAGGTGATGAACCCCATCCGAGATGGTGTCTAGATTGGGTCTGGTGGTTCTGGACTCTGCGGCGGCTGGATGAATATTTCGTCGACTCCCCTAGGGTTCTGGTATTTTGGGGTATTTATAGAGCAAAGAGGCGGTCCGGGGGCACCCGAGGTGGGCACAACCCACCAGGGCGCGCCAGGGCCTCCTGGCGCGCCCTGGTGGGTTGTCCCCTCCTCGGGACTCCCCCAGGTGCAACCAGGGTCCAATGTGTCCCTTCTGGCCCATAAAAAATCCTCATGGAGTTTCATGGCATTTGGACTCCGTCTGGTATTGATTTTCGGCGATGTAAAAAACATGGAAAAACAATAACTGGCACTTGGCACTATGTCAATAGGTTAGTACCAAAAAATGATATAAAATGGCTATAAAATCATTACACAACATCCAAGATTGATAATAAAACTGCATGGATCAATCGAAAATTATAGATGTGTTGGAGGCGTATCACTGGCGCAGCGGCGCTTATAAACCACTCCGAGCCCCACTCAGCTAGCTAGGTGGGACTAACCTTTTGGCCCCGGGCAGCACCAACCATTCGCCCAGTTGGGGGCACCAATCGGGACCAATACCCACCTTTGGTCCAGGTTGGTGGCGTGAACCGGGACCAAAGCTATCCTTTGGTCCTGGTTCATGCCACGAACCGGGACCAAAGGGTAGCATTCATCCCGGTTGTTGCCGCCAACCAGGACCAAAGGGGTGGGTATATAAGCCCACACTTAGCAAATTTCACAGTTTCATCGCCACTTCCCCCGACAACGCTGACCTCCTCGACGCCGCCAGGCTGCCCCGACGCCGTCCGTCGCCCACGCGGTCACCGTTGCCCGTGCCCCTGCCCCGCCCCCGAGCCCACACCGTTCGCCGCCCACGCCGACGCCGGCCGGCCGCGCCCCTGCCCCGGCCCGCCCCACCGTCGCCGTCGTCGGCGCCCTCGCTGTCCGCCGCCCCCGAGCGCGCCCGGCCGCGCCCCTGCCCCGGCCCGCCCCCACCTTCGTCGTCGCCGGCGCCCTCGCTAAAGGAAATATGCCCTAGAGGCAATAATAAAGTTGTTATTTATATTTCCTTATATCATGATAAATGTTTATTATTCATGCTAGAAGTGTATTAACCGGAAACTTAGTACATATGTGAATACATAGACGAAACAGAGTGTCCCTAGTATGCCTTTACTTGACTAGCTCGTTAATTAAAGATGGTTAAGTTTCCTGACCATGGACATGTGTTGTCACTTGATGAACGGGAACACATCATTAGAGAATGATGTGATGGACAACACCCATCCGTTAGCTTAGCATTATGATCGTTAAGTTTATTGCTATTGCTTTCTTCATGACTTATACATATTCCTCTGACTACGAGATTATGCAACTCCCGAATACCAGAGGAACACCTTGTGTGCTACAAACGGCACAACGTAACTGGGTGATTATAAATATGCTCTACAGGTGTCTCCGAAGGTGTTTGTTGGGTTGGCATAGATCAAGATTAGGATTTGTCACTGCGTGTATCGGAGAGGTATCTCTGGGCCCTCTCGGTAATGCACATCACTATAAGCCTTGCAAGCAATGTGACTAATGAGTTAGTTGCGGGATGATGCATTATGGAACGAGTAAAGAGACTTGCCGGTAACGATATTGAACTAGGTATGATGATACCGACGATCGAATCTCGGGCAAGTAACATACCAATGACAAAGGGAACAAAGTATGTTGTTATGCGGTTTGACCGATAAAGATCTTCATAGAATATGTAGGAGCCAATATGAGCATCCAGGTTCCGCTATTGGTTATTGACCGGAGATGTGTCTCGGTCATGTCTAGATAGTTCTCGAACCCGTAGGGTCCGCACGCTTAACGTTCGATGACGATTTGTATTATGAGTTATGTGATTTGATGACCGAAGTTTGTTCGGAGTCCCGGATGAGATCACAGACATTACGAGGAGTCTCGAAATGATCGAGAGGTAAATATTCATATATTGGAAGGCAATATTCGGACATCGGAAAGGTTCCGAGTGATTCAGGTGTTTTTCGGAGTACCGGGGAGTTACGGGAATTCACCGGGAGAAGTAATGGGCCTTATTGGGCCATACGGGAAAAGTGCAGGCAGGCCAAGGGGAGGTGGCGCCCCTCCCCAATGGGTCCGAATTGGACTAGGGGAAGGTGGCGGCGCCCCCCTTGCCTTTTCCTACTCCCTCTCTCTTTCCCTCTTTCCTTCTCTCCTACTCCGAAAAGGTAAGGGATTCCTACTAGGACTTGGAAGTCCTAGTAGGACTCCATACTCTTGGCGCGCCCCTAGAGGGCTGGCCTCTCTCCCTCCCTCCTTTATATACGTGGGCAGGGGGCACCCCAAAGACACACCAAGATTTGTCTTAGCCATGTGCGGTGCCCCCCTCCACAGTTACACACCTCGGTCATATCGTCGTAGTGCTTATAGGCGAAGCCCTGCGCCGGTAACTTCATCATCAGCGTTGCCATGCCGTCGTGCTGATGGAACTCCCCCTCGTCCTCAACTGGATCAAGAGATCGAGAGACATCATCGAGTTGAACGTGTGCTGAACGCGGAGGTGCAGTACGTTCAGTACTTGGATCGGTTGGACCGCGCAGACGTTCGACTACATCAACCGCGTTACTAAACGCTTCCGCTTTGGGTCTACGAGGTTACGTGGACACACTCTCCCGCTCGTTTCTATGCATCTCCTAGATAGATCTTGCGTGATCGTAGGAATTTTTTTGAAATACTGCGTTCCCTAACACTTGTCAGCCGCCCCCGCTGTGAGTCGCCGCCGCCCCGGCTCTGTGCAGAGTTTTTTTATATATATGTTTATTTTTTATATGATGAATTTTTTGTTCATATATAATGTATATATGTATGTGGCTATATGTATGTATGGATTGATGGATGTATATGTATTTTTTTGTTCATAGCATTTTTTTCATATATATGTATTTTTCATATATGTGGCTATATGTATTTTTTTGTTCATAGCATTTTTTCCAAGTATGTATGTGGCTATGTATGTATGGATGGATAGCATTTTTTTGCATGTGTGTATGTATGGATGTCATTGTCGATCTACCCCCTCCCCGATAACTTCGACATGAGGGGGGGCGTCGGACATGCATGAGGAGGGAGAGAGAGATGTTAATAGAAAGTTTCCTCTCAAAACATATCAAGTGTTGTATTTTCTCTCGAAACGTATCCCCGGTAACTTCGACATGAGGGGGGACGTCAATCAACCCCCTCTCGCCCGACCAACTCTCAAGGCCACCCAAATTTACGAAGTTCAAAGTTACGAAATTTACTCCCGGTCTGCTCGCCTACCCCGGCCCCTCCCGCCCCTACCCGGCAAACTCTCGAGGCCACCCAAACCACTAGAAGAAAACTCCGGTAACTTCGACATGAGGGGGACGGCGATCAACCCCCTCTCGCCCGACCAACTAGTCGACGAAGAAAGAGCGTTGTCGATCTACCCCCTCCCGCCCCCTACCCGTAATTGTTATGTTCATTGTTGTCATTAGCTAGGTATATGTTTGTGCATATGATTCCCTGTTGTGATATTGGCTAGGTTATGTTTGCCACTAATATATCCATCTCTCATGTTTGTATATTGCCATGTTGTAATATTTGCAGAAACCATGGACAGAGACTTAGAACAAGAAGAGTTGTTGGGGGACATAATCCACGACGGACGTGATGTCTTGTCGTTTCTCAACGACACCGATGGTCAGGAAGGAGAGGATGACGGCTCCGGTGATCGAACAATGGAGGAGGAAGGACATGATCATGACGGCTCCGGTGACTGAATGGCGGAGAAAGAAGGAACCATGATGACAGCTGCGGTGACCGAACGGAGGAGGGAGCTGTTGCAAAGTCCGGCGAGGTATATATATTAATTAAGCCTATGCTACTAATTGATGCATTAATTTTTTGGTATGTACATATATTAACGCTTCTTTCTTATTTTATAGCCCTCCGGATCGAGCCAAACTTCCGTAACGAGATGAGGCCCGCAGAAAAGGTTGCACCAGGATGAAAGGTTCACGATCACAGCACTCGCAGACGATGGCCTGCCGATTGAACCCAAGTGGATCAAGGACGCATTTGTTCCTCAGTGCGGAGCTATTGTTAGGGACAGCATCCCGATCAGCATCCAGAAATGGAATAAGCCTAAGGACGAGCCTGAAGTTTCTTATGTCAATGATAGACAGAAAGCTGATCTTTGGACCTCGCTGAAGGCAAATTCACCCTACCGCCAGAGGAGGATCCGAATAAGCCAGTTATAGAGCCAAAGGTCAAGGCGTGTGCTCTTAAAAAGATGGCAGATCTATTCAGGAGGTGGAAGAAAGAGTTGAACACAACATTTGTCGACAAAGGGAAGACTCCAGAATTCACCGGCCGATATGAGAAGATAAGAGATCGCTGGCCCGCATTTGTGGCCTACAAGACATCGGAGAAGGGTAAGAAAATGTCAGAGACAAACAAGAAAAATGTTGCAAAGAAGCATTATGACCATCACACGGGGCCAGGTGGCTACCTCAAAGCCCGGCCGTTGTGGGACAAAGCTGAGCAAGACCTTCTCGCTAAAGGGGTCCAATTAGCGACATTGAACTGGCCAGACCGCTCAAGGACTTGGTTCTTCGGGGTTGGGGGAACTTTGGACCCTGAAACAGGGGAGTGGCATTGGACGGACGAGCAACTTGCAATACCTGTCAAGAAGCTTTAGGAGTATATCACCGCAGCACAGCAAGGGACGTTCATTCCGACAGAGAGAAGGATGAGCTGACTGAGGCCCTCGGAGAATCCTGAGCACCCTGGACGAACACGAGGCACACCAAGCTCCGTTCCATGGGTGGTTGGGTTTCCCGGCGCAGGCGGTTACTGAAGCCGGGAGAGAAAGAGGAAAGCGGAGCTGAGCGAAATGCAGAAGCTCAATGCAAGACTAGTAAAGCTAGAGGAACTTGCAACTGCCGGTCAACCATCTCAGCGGCACGAAGCTACCCCAGAAGCTACCCCGCCTTCTCAGCGGAGAAGCAGCGTGGCTTCCACGGAGCTCGTTCAGCCTGATTTCACGGCTCCTCGCTACCCCATTTATACTATCACGGAGGCTCAACATTGCAAGCTTATGACGAAATGCCAAAACCTCACTTTGAAGGCGGTTGTCGGCTCTGTTGCCCCTCCTCTAGCTGACGGAACTTTTCACTGCCGTCCGATTTCACATGGCTATGCTGTTGTGACGGTGGATGAAATAATGGAGGGATTTGAGGAGCTCGAGCTTGACCACCCTACAGGTGAAGGGGAGAATCAGTTGGTCTATGCTTTGGGGAGTACATGTCTATGGCGGAAGGAGTACATCAAGCTTCCAAACTGGACGCCTCCTCCTCCTCCGGCGAGTCAGGGCACTCCGCCTCCTCCTCCTTCTCCGGCGAGTAATTAGGGCACTCCGCCTCCTTATCCGCCTCCTCCGGCGCGAGAGGGCACTCCGCCTCCTCCTTCGCCTCCTCCGGCGCGTTGGAGCAGTCCGCCTCTTTCTCCGCCTCGTCAGCAACAATGGAAGAGAGACGCTGCCGCTCCGGCGGCTAGCAGTACAAGCAGAGGCGGGAGGCAACTCAGATACGGTCCATCTCTCAAGGCTCCGGAAAAGTTACCATATGAGAGGACCGAGAAGGAAAACGAGGAGATCTGTGCTGCCGAAGTGAGGGACTTTTTTGCAAAGAAACCTCCACCTCCGAAGGAGAAGATAGATCCGGTGAAAGCAAAGGGCACTATCGATGCCCTGAAGCGACCACCACCGCCTCCGCCAGATTCCAACTATGTCCGTTGTCTTAAAAAGACATATCAAGATGCGCGGCGGTCGAGAAGTACTTCGAGTGATGCAAGGTTAGCAGAACAAAGAAGTGGGAAAAAATTCCCCAGCTCCGCGAACAGGCGAACCAATCATGCCCCCTGCTCAAGGTGTCTAGTGATATCGTCGCTAATCATCCGGGGATGGCGCCCAGTACCAATCCTTCTGATTACCTGAGCGATGATGTAGAGTTTGAAACAATGAAGGTGGACGAATTCAGATACCAGTACGGGCAGCCTCTCGTCAAACCTGATCATCCTCCTCTAACAACGATGATGCGAAGATTCCATGGATGGTACATGAAAACCTGCAGCGAGTCTGGGAAGGATACTTTGACGCTGAGAATTAAAGAGGAGCACGACCTCCTTGGAACTGATGTGTTGTCAGTTGAATTTGACGAGTTATTTCAGTTATACACTCAAAAGGCCCTCGACAAAACACTCGTGACTTGCTACCGTTTGTAAGTACTACTTCTGTAATTAAGTCTCTATATATAGCTCAGCTCTTTCATTGCATGTATATATAATTATCCTCACTATATTATGCAGATTGAAGATCATCGAATGCAGAAAAGCACAAATCTATGACATTGGGTTCATTAACCCAAATATCATACATGAATGGACGGTTCAAAAGAATGTCACAGATACCGAGGACAACTTGCTACAATCGTTGCTTAAAAATCAAAACAAAGATAAAATACTCTTTCCTTACAACTTCAAGTGAGTGTTACTGTCTTGTGCATATTCGTTTTCCCTTATTAGTCAAGGTTATAGTAATGTAATTGATGAGTTATGCATGTGTGTGCAGGTTCCACTTTGTTCTGCTAGAGATTAAGCATGACAGGGAAGTAGTAACTGTCTTAGACTCGAGACGAAAAGATCCCCATGAGTATGCGGACATGACCGAAATGCTCCAGAAGTAAGTTCAATCGATCATTATCGCACCATATCGGCAACTTTGTTCATTTCCTGATATCAAGTAATTATTTTCTTTCCCTGGCAGGGTTTGGAAAGAGTTCACCAGAATTGTTCCGGTACTGCCGAGGGAGCTGCGATTTACACAACCGAAAGTAAGTACTACTAGCTAGCTAGTTCCGAGCATCTCCCATTGATTCTAGTTTCATCAATACCATTTATCATGCTTGATTATCAGTTTGATTGAACTATATTTCTCGTAAAGTGCTTGTGGCAGGATGTCGGGAATGATTTTTGTGGATACTACGTTTGCGAGTTCACCCGCCACTCGACCTGTGAGCGGGACTACTCTGAAAAACAATATCAAGTACGTAAACAATAATATTCATAATTTTATTTTATTACCATCATTTGTGTTGAGTTTCATTCGTATATATGTATTGACCCTCTTCTCTAAATTAGATCTGACAGATGCGGGATGAACTCCTACCACATGATCGCATACGAGCAATACAAGAGGAATTGGCGGGATTCTTTCTTGACCACATCATCCATAAAGCCGGAGAATACCATGTGGAAATTGATATAGACATGAGATGTTAGGGATTGTGAGAGATCTTATATTGTATATATGTAGCTAGTAGCGTCGGATAGATACGAAAACTTGTTGTTCGACCAATCTCTCGTAGAAAGAGAGGTCACTCCTCTCTGTATATGTTCATGACGATCTTGTGTAATTAATGGTTCCTTCATTTGCTTACTAGCTAGCGTGTCGAGTTCTCTCTATATGTATAGTAGCTAGCGTCGACCAAGCACGGAGATAAGAGAGGTCACTTCTCTCTATTAGCTAGCTAACACAATATGAAACCCCTAAATTAACCCTCCAAAACCCCTACCCCCCCCCCCCCCCTCAAAAAAAGAAACAAAAATCCCAGCTGCTGACGCGTGGATGCCTTTTGGTCCCGGTTGGTGTTACCAACCGGGACTAAAGGTCCTCCTGCCTGGACGCCCCGCAGCGGCCACGTGAAGCCCCTTCTGTCCTGGTTCGTAAGCGAACTGGGACTAAAGGTTTTGGGCTTTAGTCCCGACCCTTTAGTCCCGGTCCTAGAACCGGGGCTAATGGGCTGTTTTCTACTAGTGCAATGAGTTAAGGTGGGAGGACGTCCCACCATTCCGCTAGTATCTTTAAGTCTAACGTGTAGTACTGGCAGATGCAACTATCGAATGATCCAGCTTGAAGATGCTGATTGAAATACCACTTCATTCCGAGGAAAACTCTTGTCCTGACCTTCATTGGTCGGGCTCAGCAGCAACGAACTCATGCCACTACCTTGATGAAGATGTTGTCTACTTGCTATTGCACTGGCCTTCATTGGATGGTGTTGACATTAGAATGAGAATCCTTGTCCAGGTCATCTCCAGTCAGGCACGATGACAATGGATTGAGAACGTTAATTGCTACTTGAAGGCGTAGTTGCGGAATAATTTGACTTAATTGTAGGTTTTGCTTTCACATTTTGTAATGGTGCAGTCGAGGTTGTCTTTATTTTGTACTCTCCTTTCCGATGTGCAAAGGCTCGGGGTTTAATCTCCTTTTCGAAACAAATAGTAAACAAAATCTCTGGAAAATGGCGCCAAGTCGTTTCTAGGGTAAATGTTGGAGTTTTTTTTCACGTGAATAAAAAACATTGTATTTCGTTTTACCGTGTATGCTTAGATGAAATGAGCTGTGCTTTCCCTCTGTTTTTTCTGAACGACGAGATTTTTATTTTCAGTGGCGACGCAAACCATGTCCCCGATTTTTTCGAACGGCACCAGGAAAGGCAAATGGGCCGATCGACCGATCACCGGCAAAGGGATCACGACAGGCAGACGCCCGCATGTGGCATCAACCATAGGTACCCAGCGACATGATTCGCCGGAAAGAGCGCGCGAGGCTCCGAAGAAGAAATAGAAAGACACCGCATTTAAGCGGCGGCCAGAATCCGCCAGAGCCGCCGCTGTTGATGTTCATCACCGGCGGGCCGCGCGCGTACCTGCCCTCGCCTCGCCTGACCTCACCTGTGAGAGAATCAAATATGATTTGATTTGAGACGACGTACAGAGGTGAGCTAGCTGCTGGCCTTCATGGCGGATTTGACCGGAGCTAGCTAGCTGTAGGGATTTATGCCGATCGAGCTGGTGAAACCGCTGTTCGCAACGGCTCAGTGGGCATAAATTCTGAACAGTGCCGGCTCCAGCTTGTTGTCACGGGATTGCTGGCGGCTTTATTATACACGAAAAGTCGTGAAGATATGTTGGCAAGAAACATGGCAACGAACCAAGTTAGTAGGGCAGATTAAGCCAGACATGCGCACAGAAAGGTTAGGTAGATTTTCAGGTATGCTACCCTTTTTTCTTCATCTCCAACCATGTGTTCCTGATATACATATATATGGCCAGACGCAGATGGTTCAGGTGTGCACGGAACGGATGTTGACTAATTATCAATACAAATCCTGGCCAGTTCCCATCGATCAGCATCACAATATCGATAGCTGTTATCACGAAAAAGACGACGACGGTGACTTGTCAGAAGCAAGCCCCAGATGCATCTAATGTATACACAAATCACAAATGTACACTCTGGAGTCCCCGTCGCGTATCAGCTTCGAATAACGTCGCTCTCCGCCAAACAGTTGCGCGATGCCGACATAATTTGATTGCAGCGGACATGCATTATCGGGAAAAAATCAACATACTGGCATGTCGGCGAATAAAATGCCTCTATAACTAGATAAACAATTTTGCTAAGTCTCAATCGATTGAGACTTCGTTATGTGTCAATCAATGCTATCATCCTTTGATTTTGCATCAAGATTCGCACACAAAAAATATTTTAATTTTTCTTTTTCTTCTTACATACTATATGACTTGGCTGAGACGTCGACTGAGATCTAGCCACACGCCTGGATAAAACCAAGTATAACTATTGATGACTATCAGATAAGAGTACTACACCGAACCAGAGCGCGTGTAATTAGAGCGTGACTGTAGCTCTGTACCAGGTGCAAACGACGGCGAGTGCTGCTGCTTAGAGCATCTCCAGCCAGGCCCTGAAGAAGCCTCCCCAGGTGCATTTTTAGACGCCGGCGGGCAAAAAACGACCCACTCGGGGCCCCAGGAACCAGTTTTGCGCCGGTTTTGACGAAAGTTACAGCCGGCACGCCCATTCCAAACCCAGTCCCCCGGGAGGCAGCTGGGAACGCCGGCATCTCTTTTTCGCATGCAACGGCCCACTTGCCAGCCCCTCTTTCTCCCCTCTCTCTCATCTCTCCTCTCCTTTCTCTCTTTTCTTTCTCCTCTCTCCTCTCCTCTTCCTTCCACCACGGCACCACCTACCACACACAGCCGGAGCGGGCCTCGCGCGGCCGTGGGGGCGCACGCATGGCCAGGGCGGGGAGGGGCTCGCGGAGCGGAGCGCGCATGGCCAGATGGGGAGCCATGGCGGCGCGGCGGCGAGGCCGCCACTCGTGCTCGAAGAGTTCATACCGACGCCGGATTTCGAGGCGTCGGCGCCGGAGCGTGGTGTCCGGCGTGTCCGGCATGGACCAGGGCACCTGAGCGTGGTGTTCGGCGTGGACCAGGGCCGGCTCCAGTCCAGGGGCGCGCCGAGGCCGATGGGAGCATGCCGAGCCGACGGCCCGCTCCAGGTCTAGGTGCGCGCCGAGGCCGCCGTTGGGAAGCGCGGCTGGGCGCCGTCCCGGGTCCTCTCGAGCCAAATCCGCCCCCGTCGAGCTCTGCCTCCTGCTCTCCGTTTTGAGCCGCCCGCGGCACACCTCGCCGGCGCCGTTTCCGCAGCCTCGGGAATCCGTCGCCGTTTCCGCAGCCTCGCCGGCGCCGGCCGGACGCCGCTGCTGCCGCCTGCTTCCAAAGCCGCCCTGCAGCCTTCGCCAAGTCCGGCCCCAGTCGGTTTCGCCCCCAAGCACGGGCTCTGTGCATCCCGCACGCTGTCGGCTGAGCAGGGCCTCGCCTCCATCCATGTGTGTCCGCGCCTTTGCCGGTTTGCGAGTCACCGGCAAGCTGCCCCGGCCTCAAGTTGCCTCCGCTGTCGGGCTTCACCGGCAAGCAACATCGCCCCCCGCCGTGCGTGGGCGTCGTCTTCTCCATGGTCACCCCACGAGTCACGCCCGCGTCCACGCTCGTCGGGTTCCTCACCGGGCACGCGGGGCACGAGGACGGAGCGGCGGCGGTCGAGCTCGGTGGGCTCGTGCGCAGTGTGTTCGTCGGTCGGGTGAGGGGGCGGCTGGAAAATTTCTTGTCCCAGATGCAAAAAATCCGCCGGTGCCTCCCCAGGAGGCCGAAAAAACGCCTCCTGGGGGGCACAACGGCTGGAGATGCTCTTACTCTTGCAAGCACAGACTCATCACTCCATATGCATATCTGCTGCATGCATGGCGATCCAGTAAAATAAACTGACAAGGATTCGTCCAAGACGACGGACAGATCTCCCTGTCCTCCTGGCTCCTGCTGAGCACAGTGCATCTAGAGTCGGACTTGCAAATCCGGCCCCTCAAACGCCTGCGGGACGCATTCGTGGGTAGTGACCGGGCAATGGTCTTAAATTTAAATAGTTGCATCCGGACATCTATACTAGATCTCAAATCCATACAAAGACATGCAAACTAAAATGAACGTACATGCTACGTCGATCACCTAGCTACTCGTCGTTAGAGATGTCGACGATCTCCGTGCCCGACTCTGGCAACATGGGCGGCAGGTGCAGCTCCGGCGGCTCCGGCTGCACCGCTCCGGCCTCCTCCATCCCTATCTCCGCGTCGAGTTCGGCGAAGAGCGCGTAGGACGCCGCCTGCTCCTGGCGGACGAACGCCCGGTTGGCCTCCACATAGACCTCATTTTGGATGGACTCCAGGATGGCCTGCTGCTCCGCCATCTCCTCCGACTGGGCGACGGCGAACTCCGCCTCCGCCTGCTCCATGTTGAAGCCTGGCAGCTCCGGCTTCTGCTGCTCTGCCTCCTCCACCTCCATCGGAGCCATCTCCTCCTCCTCCTCTTCCCCCGGCTGCTCCTCCTCCTCCTCCTCCGGCTCCGGCGAGTCCAGAGGTAGCCCGGCAGCGATGCGGGCGGCGCCCGCGGCTTGCCTCGCCCGGATCTCATAGCGGCGCTCCGGCGTCAGCATGGCGTAGTAGGTGATCTTGCTCCGGACCATGGCGGAGTGCCGGAGCGTGGGCAGAGCATCGAACCGTGGGCAGGGCGCCGGAGCGGGAGAGTGAGGAGGTGGTGGGCTCAGACTGACGGCGCGAAGAGGGTGGGGGAGGTGGATGGGTTAGGGTTGCGGGACGCCGGCCGGCTTAAATAGCCGGATTTGGTCTTGCGCGGCGAGCCGGAGCGGCGCCACGCGGCGTTCACCGCTTTGACAAACGCGGCATTCGTCGGACAACCGGGTTTCCTGGCGTTTCCGCGTGGGACTCCGCCGTCAGACCAATGTGGCGGGCATGCCCGCGCGTGCCCGATCACCCCATATCCGCCTCATATTTGCGCTGAATATGAGGGGTGCCGGTCAGCCCAGACGTTTGAGGCCCGTTTGAGGGGCCCGCCTGGGTCGAAAAATCATGATAGGTCAATGACCACGCGAGCCGCCCGCGCGTTTGAGGCCGGTTTGGGGCGCCCGGCTGTAGATACTCTCAGAGTATCTATCTCTCCCACTTTCTCTGAAACCCTGTGCTCTCATGCTCTTTTTAGGAAAACAGCAGCACTCTGCTGCATATTTTTATTGATTTTTTAAATAAATGGTACACGAGTAATGTATTCAAAAAAAAGAAGAGAAAGAAAAGAAAAAACTATACACAGAAGGAAAGCAAAAACCTATAAATAATAGATAAAAATGAATTACAACATACAACATGCAACAAATCCAGCGAAATCATACAGCAATTGAGTGGTTCTGACTTTCAGAGGAGAGAGAGCTGTAGCTGAAGGAAGCTGTCTGCCCTGGCTTCCAGGGGAGGCAAAATTTCGTGTTTTGACCCTTTTTGCAAACAAATTCAAGATCTAACCCCTCTTTGAAAATATTTCGGGATCTGACCCTTTTGCCTACCGCCAGGGGGGTTGGCGGTAGGTTTGCACGTCTTACCGCCATCAGCTCTGGCGGTAGGCCCTTTGACAGCGACTGACGGCCGTCTGAGCGGGCTGACGTGGAAAAGGGCCTACCGCCAGGGGCTGAGGCGGTAGGGTACCGAAGCCTACCGCCAGCGCCTCTAGCGGTAGGGTCCTCGGTGGTGGATAAGGTGGGGAGGGGCTGGTTTATGGGCCCCACCACCACTCTTCTTCCCCACTCACCTTCTTCCCCGTGCTCAGCCCCTCTCCCCCCTCTCTCCCCCTCACAAACCCCTCCTGGATCCCGTCCATTTGCTTGAGATTTCACCGGTGGATCCGAAGCATTTTCATCACCCAAGGTACCTCTCTCATTTCCCCTCATGTTGATTGGTTGAGACCTTTGTTTAGTTTGCATTTGCTCATTTGGTTGCAAACCCTAGCTCATGTGGTCAAATCAATTCATATGATCTTTTTAGGTTTATGTTTGTGATTTCCTTGTGTATGATGTGCTTAGGATTGCTTGTAGAATAGTTTGTGTACCTAGATCTAGTGCTAGTCTTAGTGTACATAATTGGGGTTGGGTTAGGCTTAAGAAAGCAAATAAAGCTAAGTTACTTTAATAGCAACTTCTTGAAATGTAGGATGGCACCGTTCGTTTTCTTTGAAGCTTCTGCTGAGGCGGCGGCGAACCGTGAACGCGAATTGATTGAGGAAAAGATAAACTTGTGGATTGAAGCCATTGATGCGTTGAATGCGGAGTCTAGGGCCTTTTCACATTATTATTTCAATAATGACCGTTCCAAAAAGTTTATCAAAAAAAGGAGAGGCAGATAAACAAGCTCAAGACGGCGGAAAAAATTGTAGGCGTGATCTTGCAATGCAAATTGCATTGTGTGTGACAAGGGGAGAATATGCTGTGATAGACATGGGAAATCATGGTCAGGTCATTGATTGGTTAGTTCGTCAACCATTCTCGTCGGACGAGAACCGGGCTTCTCGTTGGGCATGGGTCAAAGAAAGAAATGATGTTATTTGTTGCAACCCGGGACCGTCCGCCACATAGAATTGCATGAGACTATGTAATCTTTGTCATTTGGACTGTAATGACATGTACCCTTTGCTTGGTCGTCATTTGAACTACTATGACTTGTACCCTTCACATTTGAACTCATTAAGAACTTGGTGTTGTATGTCATATCAAGTAACCAAGTGTTATACTCTACTCAATTTATTTTCTATTTTGTTCTATGTCATCTTAAACCCGTTTATTCATGTAGGATGGACATTCGATCCATGACTATGAACATAGTGTGTGAGAAGCTCATGTCGGAGCGACACTGTTGCTTGAAGAGGGAATGTGAAGCATGGTTAAAGAGTTGTGATGAGGCAAATGCGGCCATGAAGATTTCAGCAAGTATTATGTTATCGAGGAACCTTCTGATGCTAAGGAGAAAAAAGCTTTCCGAAAGCTTGTGAACGAGAAAAAGAGGATGCTTGAGGAGTTGCAAGACCGGGAATATGCTTGCAGACACGCTTTCGCAATTGAGATTGCGTTCACTGCAAGCAAAGAAGAATTCCTTGAGATGGACTTGAGGAAACCCAGCCAGATCATAGGATGGGCAATCAAACAAGGCGTGTCAGAGAACCCCGCCCGCCGTGCTGCATGGGCTTGGTTCCGTGAAACGAATGGTGTGTTGGGTCATTGGGCAGGATCCACAGACTTTCAACTGAAGCGTAATCAAGCGCGTGACGATCAAATTGAACGTCTGATAAGTATGAGAAATATGTTACCTGTTTAGAAAATGTGTCGTTGAGCATGAGTTATTAGTTTCAACCGATGTCATCCGAACCGGGTCATGTTTTAATAAGTTTGAACATGTGTTATTCGTGGATGTAATGAACTATGTTGAGTTAAGTTATGTATGTGCTAGCGAGATGGTCATTCTAATATTTGATAGAATTGGGTATAATATTCTAACATTCGACAAATGGGGCAAAATAGAGGGGAGAAGAGGGATCAAACCCTACCGCCAGGGTGCTCGCTGGCATGTTAGTGTTGACACACATTTTAGAGTAACATGTTACTTCTCTAGCATACTGGTGGAAGGTCATAGGCGTTAATTGGACGCGCATGATCGTAAGCATAGTAGGGGAAAAAATATCTCCTTGCTTCCGTCCATGACTTCTTTCGGTCGGTGGACTCCTTCATCTTGCAAACATCTCCACACCAACATGGCGGAATCTTCACATCTTTCTCCTTCACCTTGTCCAAAGATGCGTCCTTCCACTTGTGCGGCATGTCTTCTTGGTTAGCACACGGTGGCCTCGTCATGGAACCGGATGAAGCCATGCCTACAAAAAATAAAGATGTTAAGTCAAAATATGAACACATTGACATGTAACGAGGCAAATATATCAACACATGAACATATTAAAAGTAGTATCATTCACATTATTTCAACCATCCGGATTGAGCAACACGTCGATAGGCCTTCCCCTATCAACCCGACGTGTCCTAGAACCACCGGATCCACGGCCACGGCCCCCTCCAAGGCTAGTCCTTCCTCCACGGCCATGGCCCCCTCCAAGGCTAGTCCTTCCTCCACGGCCACGACCCCCTCCAAGGCTAGTCCTTCCTCCACGGCTATGGCCACCTCCATGGCTAGTCCTCCATCCACGTGTTTGACTAGTCCCCATGTTGGTTCTAGGTTTATTGCATGTCCTAACGTTGTGTCCTATGTCGTTGCATTCTCCACAATTGTTGTTCTCCGGTGCCACCATGAAATGACCACTACCAAATTGCTTCATTCCGGTGTATCCAGCTAGATCATCCATGTCACTCCGGAATCTCTTATTTCTTCTTCTTCCCCTCATAGGCACATTGTCTGGCCCAACATACTCAGGCCACTGTGCGTCATCAAGGAAAGGATTGAACCGAGGCGTCCACATCAACCTTGTTCTTTCCAATGTGAACTCGTGCAACCGCACCGTTGTGCCATCGGATACGCGCATGTTTCTCGCCCATGCTGCGGTCATCAAATGCGAGCAAGGCCAATGATACTTGTGTGGCCTCTCACACTGGCACCAACGGTTTTTTAGACGCACCTCGTAAGCAACTCCACCATAAGACCTACCATCCCTTGTTGTCCCACCCGGCTCATCGATTTGATAGATCATTTCTTTTTCATTATATTTGATCACTTGTTGTTTGGAAGACTTGCGTGCTTGATGCAACAACCAATCATGAACCTTCAATGGATAGTCCATCTTTTCGCCAATCCACTTGGCCGTGCTTTCAGAATGCTTTAGGAAGTACTCGTTGAGCTTGATGAAAGTGTACTTGAGTATTGCGGTCACCGGCGAGGAACGGACACCCTTCAACACATTGTTGAAGCATTCCACCATGTTCCTTGTCATGTCCTCATATCGCATACCTCCTTCATCGTAAGCGCGTGACCACTTTTCTTTATCTGGCTCGTGCCTAAGCAATAATTATTTCCCCCCTTTGTTCTTATCCAAAGCCTTGAGGAGTTTATCATATCGGCTTTTGAATATATCGGTGTTGAATGCAATGCAAACAAGGGTAAGGTCTTTGCAAAACTCCTTGCTCTTGCATGCCCGGTAAAAGTTTGCAACGAAGTGTCTCATGCACCAACGGTGTTGAAGCTTTGGAAGACCGAGAATATCAACGTCTATTGCTTTGAGAATCCCATGATGGCGATCCGATATAATGCATACCTCTCGCTTGCCTATCACCTTGGTTCTCACATGCCCCATGAACCACTCCCAATTATCATCGTGCTCCGAAGGCACCAAGGCAAATGCCACCGGCAACACGTTATCATTTGAAGAGTGGGCCATCGCCACCATCAATGTGCCCTTGTATTTGCCGGTCAAGAATGTACCATCTATAGACAAGACCGGGCAACAATACGTGAATGCCTCAATGCATTGTCCAAAGCTCCAGAAGGCACGACGAAACACTCCGTCAGTTGACTCCACCCGATGGCGCATTCCCGGGTTTCGATGAGCAATGGCTGCCAACATCTTGGGCAGAATGTTATATGCGGCCTCATAATCACCATGCAACATCCTAATAGCGTTTGCCTTCTCCACCCATGCCTTCCCATACTTGACCGGGTATCCGAAAAGTTCCTCAATCGAAGACATGAGAAACTTGACCTTCACGGTTGGATCATGTGATATTTGATTCAACACTTTGTATCCTAGATACTCAGACGTGAGTTGACGGTGTCCTTTGCTTCGGTCGGCCTTGTCCAGGGGTACGCATGTGTGAGTGCCAACATGACTCTTCAACACCCATTGCCCGGTTTCTTTGATTTTTCTACCGCGGACCATCCATTTGCAACCTTCTTGGTCACATTGGACTGTGTACCGAACTTTTTGATTTGAATGACCAACAACAAACGGCCTATGGTTCCTAATGGCATAGTCACACAACCATATCTTGAACTCTACCAAAGAACCAAACTTGATGCATTTCTTCAAATGAGCATTCTCATCCTCATTTTCTGGTCGAGGATCATTGAATTTGGGGCACGGCGTTGGCTCAGACAACCCAAATCTCAGCCCACCATCAACGGCTGCATTGTCCGCAAGACTCACATCCCTAAACAACGGCGGCCCTCCCTCCTTGTCGGTCACCTTCTTGTAGATTTCATTTTCTTGCGCAGTCAACCCATCCTCATCCAATTCTTCCTCCGGACCCTCGGCATCCGAGTTATACCCACACATACGGTTATAAGGGAGGGTACGGTCCATGTCTTGTTGCCGCACAATGACATCCAAGTTACCAATTGGATTGTAATGGATCTCTTCATTCTCCGAGTAAGCATCCTCTTGAGCAACAATAGCATCATCATCAACATGACCACTAGCATCTTCTTCAACATGAGGAATAGCATCATGACGGAGTACTATGGCACTAGCATTGATATGATCTTCATTGGGTTGGCTACTTGGTGGTTGGCTAAAACAATTGGGGACATACACCTCGGCACTATCATCATGTATTGGGGAGGATGCATTGCGGTTGAGATCAATTTGCAAGGGAGGAGGAGGATCAACCTTTGTGGCAAAGATCTCAAGAGACTTGTCTTGTGATGCGTCTACTTTTTCCTTGTACACATTCCAATGCAATTGGGAGGTGATGGGCATACTCTTTAATCGGGACTTTACTCCCAATCCAACGTCATACCTCCCAATAAGCTTAACCTCGGCATTTGGGTCATTCCAATGTAAGACGCTTCTCACTTTAACTACAAGATCATCAAAGCTTGGACTTGTGTCAAAAACCAAAGCCCCTTCCCCTTCATCGTCATTTCCAAGCATAAATGTCGACTTGTCCAAATAATGAACATTTACGAGCTTATGCATCTAAGAAATTGGAAACAATATAATCAATCCATATATGCCATCCAACCAACTCAAATGGACAAATAAACTAAATTTTGCACAAATTGGACAAATAACTACTGTTCATACTCAAGTTAACCTAACCATTAACCCTAACCCCAACATAACCACCATAACCCTAACCCTAACACTAACCCCTAACATAACCATAACCCTAGCCATAAATGCATCATAAATGCACACAACAAGATCAACACCTAGGGTTTGCAATAAATTGACCAAATCAACACAAAACATAGATCTCAACCAATCAACATGAGGGGGAATGGGGGAGGTACCTTGGGTGATGAAAATGCTCCGGATCCACCGGTGAAATCTCGAGCAAATGAAGGGGATCTAGGGGGGTTTGTGAGGGGGAGAGAGGGGAAGAGGAGCTGAGCACGGGGAAGAAGGTGAGTGGGAAGAAACGTGGTGGTGGGGCCCACAAACCAGCCCCTCCCCACCTTATACACCACCCAGGACCCTACCGCCAGAGGCGCTGGCGGTAGGCTTCGGTACCCTACCGCCACAGCCCCTGGCGGTAGGCCCTTTTCCACGTCAGCCCGCTCAGACTGCCGTCAGTCGCCATCAAAGGGCCTACCGCCAGAGCTGATGGCGGTAGGACGTGCAAACCTACTGCCAACCCCCCTGACGGTAGGCAAAAGCGTCAGATCCCGAAATATTTTCAAGAGGGGTCAGATCCTGAATTTGTTTGCAAAAAGGTCAAAACACGCAATTTTGCCTCCAAGGGACGGGCGGATGGTTGTGCTCTCTATGTTCTTACTGACCTAGTCCTTAAACTTTTTTTTTTTGCGGGTGACCTAGTCCTCAAACTGATTATATTTTTCCGTTTGGCTCCAATAGAAATGTTTTTTAGGGGCCGTGCTCTCATGGTTTGAATACTTGCGCGCTAATCAACTTCTTTTTCTCTCTTTTTGCCTGCCGATCCATCGACTGATTGATCGTTGTTAAAAGAACGGGATCACTTTTGGATGGGCAAGCGTGTCCTGTCAAAAGGCTTTTATGGCGATGTGATCGGTGACTGCAGGCAGCGGGGCGGGCGAGTCGCCGGTGGCCGCGTGGGGCTAGGCCCGCCGTGTCGCCCGCCGCCCCGACATTGGCGTCCAGATTCTCGCCCAAGGTTTGACGAGGTTGCTCCGGCTGGCTGACTGGCCATTGCTCACCTCAAACGTCCGGTTCGTCCATTTGGTGAACCAGGCCATGTTGACGGATAGATGGATGGGTCGCCTCTACGTCCGTCCGTTTGGACCATGTCTTGGTTTTGAACTCTTGATGGATTGACGGACGGCTTCCGTGCACGCACTGTGGCGAGGACCTGTACAATTTGTGCGTGCCGTTCCCCTGTGAGACCATGCATCTCCTTGCGCTTTGATGGATATCATAGAGGGAAAGAATCGCCTGTGCATGCTACACCGATGAAGGATTATTCTGATCCTCTGCCGATGCTATATATAGGACTAGGTTTTACCGCTTGTACTCCGGGAAGTCCAGTCGTGCTATTGACCGGCCGGACTGGCGGCCGGGTCGCGAGGGCCATGCATGCATGGGGGCATGGGTGCAACGGGACGTGTGCAGCACGACGAGGGGTGTGTCCCGCCCCGTACGCTGACCGACGAGCCACGTCGCGTCGAGGGCTCCATCTGGCACGGGCATCGTCAATCTCCATCGTCCTCCTCGCACGCAAACACCCGCGTTTGGTGGATCTCGGACGCCACGCGTACGCTCTAGCGTCCGGACGGCCGGCCGGGTTTGACCCACCACGACGCACGGTCACAATTCAGTTCAGGTAGCCCTACACTACATACAGCGGAAGGAAGGACAAGAAGACCACTTTTTTAGCTGGAAAACGTAAGTTGGATCGGTGAAAAGCTTCGTGTTTCTACAGCAATCGGCAAAGCTGTCGGTGAAACGTAGCCCAGTGCAGTGGCGGAGGCAGAAAATTTGGATTAGGGGGGCCAAGTGCCAATGAAATAGGTTGGGGAGGGCCAATCCATAGGAAAATAGATGTTTAGTAGTAAAAAATCTCTAATCCAGCACTGTTCACCAGTAATTTAGTAGTAAATTCATGATGTTAGGGGGGGGGGGGCCAGGGCCCGTGCTGGCACCCCCGTCTCCGCCACTGGCCCAGTGCCGATGCATCATCGGTCGATCGGCACACCGGTGCATCATAGATCGGCAGAACGATGACTGACGTATATTTTTATCCGATCGTACTAGCTAGTAGCAGTACATTTGATCGACTGGTTGAAGATCCGTGAGTTCTATAGTGTAAAAAATGCTTTTATATTATAGGAAGGAGAAAGTAGCAATGAAAAAGTGTAGGTATGAGCCGGAAAATATCTACCTAGACAATTGGGTCCAACGTCACCTGAAGAAGAGGTAGAGGAGGAGCAACAGAACTGAAGAAGGGCGCCCTAGCTACTGAGCTGGCACGGTTTATCTACACTTCAATCGACTGATTCGACTTTGGGTCAGTCGACTTTCAGGGGGGTGGGGGAGGGGGTGCTCGCGGGAGGGAATGAAGAACCAGCCGCAGCGTGGAGGGGGGCTTGTCGAAGAGGCTACCCCGCTATCTATCTTAGGGTTCAGGGTGGGGGCGGCGGGGGGGGGGGTGTGGCGTGGGGATTGGCCGGAGAAAAAACTCGGCGCACGGGGGGGGGGGGGGGGGGGGGGGGGTAGAGGGATGGCCGCGCTGGCGATGGGGAGTGGTTCCTGGGAGAGCGGGGTGGCGAGGCGGTGGGGGCGGCGGGGGGGTGCGTGGGGATTGGCCGAAGAAAAAACTCGGCGCACGGGGCGGGGGGGCTAGAGGGATGGCCGCGCCGGCGATGGGGAGTGGTTCCTGGGAGAGCTGGGTGGCAAGGCGGTGAGGGGGGGGGGGGTCGCGGTGGTGGCGCGGTGCCGTGGGGATTGGCCGGAGAAAAAGTTCGGCACGGGTGGGAGGAGGCGGGGAGGTGCTAGAGGGATAGCCGGGGCGGCGGCGGACCGGCGGTGGGGAGTAGTTCCAGGGAGGGCGGGGCGGCGGGGGCCGGTGGTTTGGCCGGTGGTGGTTGGCGGCTCAAGGGGGTGGAGGTTGAAAATGAAGTTCGGGCCTTTGATTTTACATCCAATGGCAGGAAAATCGACTGACCGGAAATAAAAAAAAAGCCAACTGGCTGATTTCTAGCCATTCCCGAGCTGACAACGACGCACGCTAAGCAGAAAAGCATGCATGCACTGAGCGTAGTAGTATATGTTGTCTCTCTTGTCTATACCAGCACACCGCCAGCTTGATTGTTTCCAGCGAAAGGGTCCATCTCCGTGATCCTAGCTCTGGCCACTTCGATCGCGCAGTCGCTAATCCTTCAGGCATCATCGAACATGGATACATCTCTGCCGCCATCCAAGCCTGGCCCTCCGTTTCGAGAACACCACACACCTAAATGCTGCCGCAAGTGGAAAGTGTACCGTCGCCCCAACAGTAACGAACTAGCGATGGCCCCAAGTTGCTTCTAGCTGATGGCGAATCCAGAAGCTGATCGAGCTCGATAACGACCCGGCCGGTTACGTTAGGCGCGCGCGAGTTGACAGCACGGGACTAAGCCGTGTCACGCGGATCACGCCGGATCGGTTCCCCTACAGCGTTATCACTGTTCCTGGCATGATTAATTAGAGAATCAACTGAGCTGCCCCCTGCGAGCACCCCTGGTTCGCCAAAATGCTCCGGCAGCAACAGTCCGTTTGGACAAATCAGCTCGACCCTAGCTACAACTAAAGTAAGCGCCTAGCCGTCTTATCCTACGACCTAACTTTAAGGTGCAGATTTACTCCAAATAAACAACTTTATAATGAAGGTACGGGCAGATCCATGCAGGTCCGGCTGCCGGTGCCAGCCCGCGTGTAACTTGAGGTTGTGCCCATCTTTTCAACACGCAGCAGCCACCCACCAAAATGCATGCGTGTCAAGCAAAGCCTAGCTAGCTAGGTACTCCTACCGCCATGGCGAGTGTGCGACAAGCGACGTCTCTCCGCCAAAGTAAAATCGCGAGAAGCGACAGGAGCCAGCCCGAGATCTCCCTCTGCGTATGCATGCCTCCCGTAGTGGGAGTGGGGAGGCGTCATGTCTCGAATCATGGACGCAGGCGGGTCGTACGAGTCCATCGCCGCCGAGTAAACAAATCAGGGCCGAGCGGACGCGGGGAGGCCACATCGCCGGAGCGCTTAAACAAATGCGGCGGGCGAAGACGTGACGGCCGCCCGAGGCGGCGGTTTGGCGGGGAAGATCTTGGGAGAGTCCCCTGTCTCTCTCTCTCTCTCTCTGTGCTGGGTCGTGATTTGGCTGGGTGTGCATGTGGTGTGCGCGAGATCGGGGAGGTTTTCCTGTTTCCTCGTCCTCCTGCAGAGCCTCCTGGTAACGATCCATGGACCAGAGGTTGGTTTTCTCATTTCTGGCTCTCGTGATTGTTTAATCACACGGATCAAGTAACGAGGTGTGTTCACGGATGACATTTTGTGGATTATGATAATGTTGTAGCATCTTGTACTCCTGTGTGCTGTTTGCGGTTTGGGGCTTCCCGGATTGCACCAAGATGAGTATATCTCACGTCGCGTTAGTTTTACGGGATCTCAAAAAACGCATAAGTGCATTCCTCCTTTTTATTGCTCACTAACAAACATGCCCGTGCATTGCAATGGCAGACAAACAAAACACACGTTTCTAATGTGATAAGCATTCTCACGACTCTTCACAGATGCACGCCCTCTGTTTTAACATGACAACCAATGGTCATTCAGAATGAACGTGAGCTTCAAAAACAATGAACAACATGTCCAGCAATGAACCGATTGAGGGTTGGGTTTTTCAGGATGCCAATTCGAAACACGAGATATGTTCCCGAGTCAATTTAGTTCAGCTTATTAGTTCATTCTGAAATTAAAAGTAAAATTTGAAGAAATAAAATAATTAATAAATTTGGACCTGATGTCATGAGCTAATTTTAAAAGTAAATTGACAAGAAATAATATTATGAACAAATTTAAAAGTAACAATATCATCAGGTAGATTAGTCTAGAGTAACAGTGGCAGAAAGCGAAACATGCTTGTTTGTGTTAGGAAAGATCAGGATTGATATATGGTCGAGACCTCCTCCGCTTCCAATCCCCACCTGAACTCGCAACTCGTGCAGACTCCAGACCCTAGCTCCCTTTGCGACCCAAATCCAACATTGCTCCTTTTCTGTCCATGTCATTTATAGCCGACCATCAACTGCTTCACATTGGTGGGCGTTGGCATGCAACGGTGGCGGGCGACCCACTGTACACAACGACGTGTAGACGTATGTTTCTACACGTACATATATAGCACTAAGCTAGCTAGTAGTTTTTCTTTAAAAAGAACAAAAGCTAGCTAGTAGTTTATTCTTTAAAAAGGAACAAAACCTAGCTATGAATTTTAAATGGGTAGAAAGGAACATCCCCTATGGTACCATAAATAGATTTTGTGAGATCATCAAACTATTCTATCTAGTCAATTTAAATGGGTAAGAAACATATATAATAGACATTTTCAAAATACCCCATGTAAATAAAAGAATTAATCAAAGGTGCGTTCTAAACATTTTAAAATGATTAACATGCATGATAATAGCATATTTGGAATCTACACATTTTTTAGCGGTTTTCATACATAACATGTTAAATTTGGTGTTAAGATTTGAATGATATGAACATTTTTAGAAGTATTTGATTCTGCCAAAAAAGGAAAAAAGTTAAACAGAGAGGAAATGAGGCCATCTGCTAAGCGACACATAGGCGAGGTAGCTCTATCTTATGCCAATTGGGATTCAAAAAGAAAAGTCAGAAAAGGGGGAGTAGTGGGATCGAACTCAGGTTTCCCGACTAGAAGAGCAAGGCTCTGGTTAGTCCGGCTCTTGTTCAATTGTGATGAATGAGGGGGTACTTGAACATGAACAAACGCAACGGCCAGCAACTTGAAGGAAAACCGAATCATTTTTCCACTTACAGGAGGCATTGGATGTAATTCATGGCAACTTTAGGGGCAATTTTCATGACGGACGACCGGAAGCACTAATCTCTTTATTAGTATGTACTAGCAAAAGGGCCCGTGCGTTGCAACGGGAGAAAAAATAAATCATAATCTTCGATGGCCATGACCACATTTTGTTGCATCACCAGAGATACACTATCACTCTAAATTTTGTGAAATCCTGAATAATTTCTGAAAGCATGAACATTAAACTCATGCACATATTTGAAATCATGAACACTTTTACAAAATTTAGAACATTACTAAAATCAAGAATTTTTTTTGAATTCATGAACATTTTAGATAAACTATAAACATTTTTTAAACAATTTTCTTGAATCGGCGAACATTTCTAGAATCGACGAACATTTTTTTGAAATTGGTGGCACAATTTTTTAAATTCACGAACATTTTTTATTTAATGAACATTTTTTTGTTTTAATAAACATTTTTTGATTTAACAAACATTTTCTTAAATGCATGATCATTTTTTGAATCAGCAAACATTTTGTGAATGAATAAACTATTTTGTATGTCACGAACAGTTTTAGAATTTTTAGAATATTTTTTCATTCATGAACTTTTTAAAGCAATTAACTTCTTTAAAAAATCTGAATATTTTTTATTACCTGAACATTTGTTTTCAAAATTTCAAATATTTTTTACTAAGCCTATAATTTTTAGAAAATCGCAAATACGTTTTGAACCCACAATATTTTATGATTTATTAAACATTTCATTTCAAAATTCTCAATTTTTTGAATAAGTTCCAAATTATTTAAAGCACAAAAATTAAAATAAAAAATAAAAAGAAATAAGAAAAAGAAAATTTAAAAAACAGGCCGGCCGGACATTGGCCGGCCCAAACGGGCACGCTACATCTTCTACCAGTGCGCAGAGCACGGTATAGGAGTTCCCTACTGCATGAGCCGGCCCAGGCGGGTGATTCCGTTGTGTGAAACGTTTTTTTATCAGTTATAGGTGGCATTAGTGGGTAATATTTTGCAACTTTGGGGGCAATTTCCATGACGTACCGTCAGATGCAATAGCCCTTTTATTATGACTAACGCAAATGCCCGTGTGTTGCAACGAGAGAAATTGTTACCTATCTCATCCCTCGACCTATTTCTGTCCGTCCTCATCTCCTCGTCCATGTCTGTTATTAACATCTCCTAAGCCCCACTGTCCTCCTTCCTTCCTTTAGTGGACCATCATGTATACCCCAGGCAGTGAGCTTCTTCGCCTTAATTAATGCAGCCTTCCGTTGGAATATGATGTTTCATCGTGTATGTTGCCTGCTCAGACAGGATAACCAATAACCAGAAAAAGATGGATTGTTTTGCGAAAGAATTTTTGGACCCATAAAAAGAGGGATTTGCGCTTGTGATAATTCTCGAGCAAGCGAAGCTGAAAACGAAAAGAGAGCACATAGCTGTTGTGGTCATTGCATGCATAAGATGGTGTGGAGAAAGAGATTGAGAGTATGTAATCCTAACGCAATTAATAGTGCGCTGCATAGTTTCCATTTTAATAGTAGATGGATGCACGTTTTTGCAAGTTCCTTGTTGTAAAAGGCACCCATCTATGTACAACGTGCAATGCAAGTATGCATGCATTGAATCCCTTTCTTAATTATCCCATATAGGACTCACCTTTATTATGCAGCGTGCATGCAGTGTGTATTAGGAATCTCTCTTAATTTTCCCGTTTAATTTCCCATCATATTTTCCTTAATTATCCCACAATAGTACTGATTCCTTTTTGCCCCATTCGAGTAGAATCTCTTTTAATTTCCCCCGTTTAACATATTTCTTAGGAATCCTTTTACTGATTCCTTTTTGTCCCATTTGATTGCCTACAATATTTATGTCGTACACAATCCTTTCTTTCCTTTTTTTTTGAGAATCGTCACTTCCTTCCTTTTTGGACACCAACTCCTCATCCACCGATTACCAATTTCCGAGCCGGCTTACGAAGGTGATTGATGATAGGTAATTTGAACACGTATATGTATATAAATTAATGGTTGTGCTTTTAAAAGGGCGAGGTGGTACTATTTGATAAAAATACCAGCCGTTGCCAATTGACATACGATCGCCTATTTCAGTTGGCTGGCGCCTATAGTACGTGATGGAAGGTTGTGAGTTCGATTCCTCATGCAGGCATGTGTAAAAAAAAATCCTTCTTGCGGTGCACTGAAGCTGGGCCAACGACGCAGCCTGCAGGCCCAAGTCGGTAGGAATGCAACCTTTTTTTCATTAGCTGTAGAGATTAGTACCACCTCGGGTAGAGAAAATATAATATGGGCAAGGTGGAAGGACGAAATTATGGTGGTAAGAAGCAATAGCCCTTTTATTAGTAGGTATAGATGGGTGTAATTTTAAGACAATGGTTGATCCAGGCACCCTACGCATCTCACCGCACACAACCATCCCGATAAGTTGCACCTCCTATCCGTTTTGGTCAAACAAAACTAGCTCAATTGCTGACTCCATCTCATTGTGCCGCAAGCGTGGATAAGGAGACGGTACATAGTGCAGCAATTGAGGGGTAGTGCAGCGACATTGGGGTTCACCGTTGGCAGATTCTTTAGTCCCACCCTATGGAGCGTAGCAACCAAACCGTCAACACGCCTTCTTTACAGCCAAGGCCATTTCCCCTTCCATGAAGCCAACTTGCTACCACGAGACTGTTGCCAAATCTCTAATCCTAGATAGCGTCCGAGCAAGAGAGAGAAGAGAGGAGTGGGACTAAAGAATCACCTCGGGTAGAGAAAATATAATATGGGCAAGGTGGAAGGACGAAATTATGGTGGTAAGAAGCAATAGCCCTTTTATTAGTAGGTATAGATGGGTGTAATTTTAAGACAATGGTTGATCCAGGCACCCTACGCATCTCACCGCACACAACCATCCCGATAAGTTGCACCTCCTATCCGTTTTGGTCAAACAAAACTAGCTCAATTGCTGACTCCATCTCATTGTGCCGCAAGCGTGGATAAGGAGACGGTACATAGTGCAGCAATTGAGGGGTAGTGCAGCGACATTGGGGTTCACCGTTGGCAGATTCTTTAGTCCCACCCTATGGAGCGTAGCAACCAAACCGTCAACACGCCTTCTTTACAGCCAAGGCCATTTCCCCTTCCATGAAGCCAACTTGCTACCACGAGACTGTTGCCAAATCTCTAATCCTAGATAGCGTCCGAGCAAGAGAGAGAAGAGAGGAGTGGGAATCATATTGACTTTGTGAGTCTAAGTGAGCGGAAGAAGGTGCATACGGGGCGAGTTAGCAGACCGGGTCTTGCAAGTGGGGAGAAAATGCAAGACTACAACAAATTTCTAAGTTGGCATCTAAGGTAGAATGTGGCAAAAAGGTTTTTTTAGACAATCATGCAAAGCTTTATTAAACCGTGACAATGTTTACAGGGACGAAAGAAAGTTCACCGGGATGACCTAACCAAACATGGCGGCCAACCCTTAAATGAAATGCATCCTTCGCAAGGTTGTGAGCCTCAAAATTCGAGCTCCTAAACTCATGGACAAAATTACATAAAATGAAACTACTCGAATACTCTATGATTTCATGTATAATAGTACTGTAGCATGCCTCACTCCTCCGCTTAATATCCTCAATCAGCACCTAACAATCTGATGCAACATGGATAGACTGTAAAATTAATATCCTCTGCGAGAGCCATTGGTTCTCTTACTGCTAGTGCCTCCAATGCGGTAGAGCCGCTGGTGCCCCTAAAGACAATGGCCGATCGATGAACCCAGGTACATGCCCTCCTATATCTGCACACCGCCGCAACTACCCCAATACCCGAACTCCTAGCTATGGAAGCATGCACATTAACCTTGGCCATGTGGCGAAAAGGTGTAACAAGTTTTGCGAGTCGGCCGCCAACATGGACCCTTCCCGTCAGAATCATGGGAGATACTAAATGGGCATAAACTTGACATGATGTGAAAACTTCAAGGTAAAATGTGGCAATTCTTCTGAATGGGGTAAACAATGTCCTGAATTCAAAAACATTTTTTTGATAAACATAGGGTCGGAATCCACTCTTCTAAATACTATTCGGGAAACAAATATTTGAATTTTGGGAAACAAAGTTAAAGAAATAGGGAGAGTATATTTGGACTTCACAAAGCCAAGCGGAATGTGGTTTGAAGTTCATACAAGATTATGTACGTAGAAATGCATTTTGTAGAAATCCGACGAACTCAAATCTATTATCCAAAAGTTGTTTATAATGACTGATAAATACCAAATCTTTTTCCATTTGCAAGATAAATACCGAATCTCCTGGCCCATGTGTGGGGCGGGGAGCCCCTTCTTTTTTTCTTGCTTTTTTCTGTTTTATGTATTTTAATTTTCAAAAATAATTCGGGAATTCAAAAAAATTGAAAATTGTTAAATTGTTCGTGAACTCAACAAGTTTTCATGATTTGAAAAATGTTTGAGAAATGATAAATACTCATGGATTCAAAAAATATTCGCGATTTCAACGAAAATGTCTGTCTATTCAAGAAATGTTTACAATTTCAAAAAATATTCATGAATTTCTACAAAAATGTTCAAAATATTCAGAAAATGTTCAAAAACAATAAAAAATGTTAACAAAATTCAAAAAATGTTCATTGTTTCAAGCAGTACTAATGAACTAAAAGTCTTTACCAAAAAAATCTGAACTTCAAATTTTGTTCCCAAACTTTAATATTTTTTACGTTTTCCAAAAAATGTACACATTTTCAAGAAATCTTCGTCAATTTGAATGAGTTCACAATTCTTAAAACTTTTCATGAATTTGAAAATATGTTCATGTTTCAAAAAATATTCTCAATTTGAAAAAATGTTTATGAAATTTAAAAGATGTTCACTTGTTCCAAAACAATTGCGAATTTGTAAAAGATGATTGTCAATTCAAAACATGTACAAGGTTTTGCAAAATGTTTGTGATTTTTAGAAAATGTTCACGAATTTGTAAATGATTTCGTACAAATTTCACGAGCTAAAAAATGCTCGCAATTGGAAAGATGGACAAAAGAAAGAAATGGAAGAAATAAAGAAAAAAGGGAGAAAAAGAAAAGCAGAAAAGTAACAAAAAACGAAGAAGAAAAGAGAGAGAAAACAAAGAAATGTAAAAGAAAAAACCAGAAGAAGAATAAAGAAAAAAGGGGCAAACCGGTTATGAGAAGGTTCTAGAACCTTCCCAATATCTGTGTGGTGGAATCCCGCAATGAACGGCCCAATCAGGAGCGGATGCTGTAGGGAGTAAGCGCCAGCTCCATTTGGCGACCTACGTGCCAAATAGGTGTGTGGAATATCCTATTTGACGCATAATGTGTCAAACTGTCGAGCTTTCGCACAAGCTGGCAATCGAAGCACTAAGTTGCCCCGGCCCGTTAACGTGCTGCAGCGATTCCGGTTTTAGGAAAATTGCAGAGATTCCCAGCCAGTTTTAATCGGTTTTGAGAACTTTCTAGAAGGTTTCTGAACCGGTTTTTCTAAAAAAAATTTACTTTTCCTTTTTCTGTTTATTCACCTTTTTTCTTTTTTTCTTTTTTTTTCTTTTGTTCTTTTGTCTGTTTCTTCTCTTCAGAGATATCAAATATTCTTTGATATTTTAAAAATATGTTCTTCTTTTGAAAATTTGTTCACATTTTCAAAAATATTTGTGTTTCAAACTATCTTCAGCAATTTCAAGAACAATTACGTTTTCAAAATCTGTTTAAAATTATAAAAAAACTCATTTATATTTTTTCAAAATTTCATAAAATGCTCTCGTTTTCAAATTTGTTCACAGTTTCAGAAAATTTTTTGTGTTTCAAAAATGTTCTGGAATTTCAGAAAATGTTTTCGTTTCCAAAATTTGTTCAGCATTTCAGAAAAATGTTTGCGGTTTCAACATTTTGTTCAGAATTTTCGACAAATATTCCCATGTTTCCAATTTTGTTCCCATTTACAAAAAAGCGCGTACAATACAAATTTTGTTCGCATTTCAAAACAGTTCATGTTTTAAATTTTTTGGTGCTGTATTGAAAAAATGTTCCTATTTTCTTTTTTTGTTGAAAAACAAAAACTTTTCACGATATATAAAAAAATTATAAAATTTCAAATAATGTTAGTTTTCATAATTTTTCATTTTTCAGAAAATGATAGTTTTTAATAAATTGTTTCTTTTTGGAAACTATTTGGGATTCGCAAATTTTGTTTGTGTTTCATTTTTTAATTGGAAGTACAAAACATCTTCACTTTTCTAAAGAAAATTGGAGTATAATAAAATGTGGTGGGCCGGCCCAGTCATGCGTCGGGCTCCAAAAATATTATAAATAAGCATATTCCAAAAATATTCTTCTTCTTAGAACTTGAATTTGAAGAAATTAAACATAGTGAAAAAATGTTATTGTAATATAAAAGAAATGTTGATAGCATTCAAAATAAAATTGCTCTTACATTGGAAAATTGTTCAAGCACTTAAAAAGAATGTATGTAACATTTTTGGAAATTGTTATACTACCCCTCGTGGTTTATTTGCCCCTCTTGTGTTTAGCGTCATTTTTTCAACACCATTCTAAATAAATATACATCACAGACATAATGTTATCGGAAACTATGTTCAAATAATCCAATGTATAATATTCGGTTATATGCATTAACATTTTGTTAGTTAAATTTATGGTCAAACTTTGGCACAAAATATGGAAGGGACCAATAAACGAGGATAGTGGTAGTACAATGTAAAACAAACTATGTTCAAATATGAATACGACAATATAATATTCGGTGTCATGCATTAACATTTTGTTAGTTAAATATATGGTCAAACTTTGAAACAAAATACGAATACGATGATATAATATTCGGTGCCACTGTTGAAATATAGAGGTAGTACGATGTGAAAAATGTTTTTAAAATGTCCACGCTTTTAAAAAAATTACATTTTTAGAAAATGTGTATACAATGCAAAAACAATGTTTGCATAGTTTAAAAAATATTCTGTATCATTCAGAAAAACATGAATTTAGTAAATGTTTAACATGTATTCCAAAAATATTCAGAAAGATGTATTTGAAACAAATGTTAATCATGTATTTGAAAAATATTAAACATGTATAGTTTTTTGTAAAATGTATACCGAAAATGTACAATTTGTATGATAAAAATAGATATTAAAAATTATATTCATAAAAATGTTAATCATGTATTCATAAAGGGAAACGTCCATAAAAAAATTGTTCCTGATATAGAAAAAATGTACAATGTGTACAAAAATGTAGATATGTGTTGGAGAAAAAGAAAAGGAGAAAACCAAGGAAACAAAAAAACTGATCAAGATTGAAGAAGGATCAAAGAAAACCAAAGAAAAAGGAGAAAATAAAAATAGAAATAAAAATATAATTTAAGAAAGCCAGAGAAACTGGTCCAAACAGTGAAAACCCTGATAATATAACCACAGACAAAAAACTCACGACGCAACTACCCAGTAGCGCCGCGCCGAAGGGGAGACCGAGTAAAATATTTTTTGCCAGAGGGGTGCAGCGAGCGAGAAATAGCCTAGCGCTGCAACCAGCGCCGTCCAGGTATTGTATAGAGTACTTATGCTAGATCCATAATATAATATTTTTTGGGAAACACTTGCCATCAACCGGCGGATAACTGGGCTGCGTCCGTCACCTTTCCTGCATGACACGCGTCCGGCATACGATCATTCAATAAACTCGCTTCTGCAACAGGAGCTATGCTTCCGAAACATATGCGGTATTGCAATACTCTATGACTGGTCTACATTTTATAACAAAACTTCTCTTGCGAATTTTTTCTGCAACAAGACCCCAGTTACAAAAAAACATGTATAACAAGACCTCAGTTACAAAAAAAAAACTGTTGTTGCAAAAAAAAAATCCGCAACGAGACCTGCGTTGCAGAAATAATTCCGCAACAAGACATGCGTTGCAGAAATAATTCTGCAACAAGACCCGTGTTGCAGAATGGAGGCACGTTCGGCCGTGTGATGCGGTAAATCCGACGGCTCGCGATCAGCCGGCGGACGCGTAGCACGCCCCATATTTTTTTGGGTCGTCTACTTGGGTTTTCAAGTGGACAGTCCACAAATCAGTTCACATGGTCATTTTGCCTCCAACTTTGCCTGTTTCAGCAAACTCTGTAACTCCCTCTCCCTACATGAAAAAAAAGTTGGGTAACGTCACACCATTTTCAATTGATCAACAAGAGCGCCATCGCACTTACTGCACGCGAGAACGAAACTTTTTTTTCCAGAGGTAACCACATCATTAAAACTGAGTAATACAAGGTCTACACTAATGGAAACCAAAGAAGGATTCGACAACCGTTGAGTGACCCGCTTGATGCAGATGGTCTCCTCGGGTCGGACTGCGGTCAACATTAAAGGGGAAATAGGTCCCTACTTCCCCACCTTCTATGGGGTGCTGCAGGGTGATCCCTTCTCCCCGTTCCTCTTCAACATGGTAGTCGATACCCTCGCCGCCATCTTCGATAAGGCCAAAGCGGCAGGACATATACGTGGCATAGTTCCGCATCTCGTGGGAGGGAATGGGGTCTCCCCTCCTCCAATATGCGGATGACACCATCATCATGGTTGAGGGCTCAGATAACGATATCACAAACCTGAAGTTCCTCTTGCTCTGCTTCCAGCAGATGTCGGACCTCAAGATTAACTTCGATAAAAGTGCAGTGATGGTTCTGGGCTACCCCCCGGCCGAGCGCCAAAGCACCGTAGATTGCTTGAACTGTCAGCTTGGCTGCTTCCACACGACCTATCTAGGGATCCCCATTAGCGACTCCAGGTTGATAGTGGCTGAACTGCGCCCCATGGTGAACAAGCTCCAGCACCGCATTGAGCCTTGGCAGGATAGATGGTTGTCTAAGGCCGCGCAGACGGTCCTCATTAACTCGTCCCTGTCCAGCCTGCTCCTGTTCATCATGAGCTTCCACAGCCTGCCCGAGACACTACACCATGAGATTGCTAAGGTCCAGGCCCATTTCTTCTAGGCGGGTGAGGGCAATAAGCAGAAGTACCATATGGTCCGCTGGCCCGAGATCTACAAGCCACGGGAACAGGGCGGACTCGGGATCATGTCATCCAAACGCATGAACATTGCCATGTTTACTCGGTGGCTGTGAAGGATTGCGAACAGGGAGGGTGGCCTTTGGTTGTGCATCATTCAGGAGAAGTACCTGTGCGTCCAACCACTTGCTTTCTGTCAGCGCACCGGAGGCTCCCAGTTCTGGCAATCCATTAGCCAACTGCTTCCTGTCCTCCGCATTGGAACCTCGATTGCAGTCGGCTCTGGCGCTTCACCTTGTTTTGGTTTGATCGCTGGGCCGGCGACTACCCCGTCGCCACACATTTCCCAGACCTGTTCGCCATCGCGGTCGAACCTGGGATCTCTGTTGAGGTGGACCTTATTCACTTAGGGCACCTTGCGTTCCGGAGGCCGTTCGGACCGATGGAGGCTGGCACATGGCAAGACCTCCTCGACTACATTGCGCTGCACGAACCTGCTTTGGAGTAGGCGAGTGACCAACTCTCGTGGCGTCTTGAGCCCTCGAGAAAATTTTCCACTAAATCCCTCTACCAAGCGATCACGATATCTCCGGGTCATGAGCCTCTTGTAGCAATCTGGGAGATTCGGCTCCCGTTGAAGATTAAGATCTTCCTGTGGCAATGGATCCGCGGCAGCCTTCCCTCCGGCGTGGAGGTGCGCAAATGCAACGGCCCCGATGGTGGGTTGTGTCCGCTCTACAGGACGGAGGAAGACTCGAACCACATCATCTTCTCCTGTGTGTCCGTGCAGTTCCTCTGGAGTTGTTTCCGCGAAGTGGTGGGTGGAAGTTGGTGTCATAACAACTTCCCCACTCTCTTCGCCGAACTCCAGGCCCTACCACCCACGGTTCGCCACATTAGGTGGCTGACCATTCGGGTGCTTGCCTGGACGCTGTGCACGGTTCGGAATAAGCTTGTGATTCAGCATATACCTCTGTGACGTGCTACTAACGCTGTGTTCAAATGGTGTGGTTATTTGTAGCTTTGGCGGCCGCTTAGTCGCCCCAATGATCGTGGTGCCATCAACTCCATCATTTCCCATCTACGCGCGATGGCTCTCCGACTGGCACCGCCACTCCCCCCGCACCCCACCACCACCACCAGAGCCAGAATAGATCTTCTCCGCCCATGTCACCGCCTATGTTATGTTCGTTTCTTGTTTTATTTGGGCTTGTTGAGTTGTGCCCTTGATGACCCACAAGTATAGGGGATTAATTGTAGCTCTTTTCAATAAGTAAGAGTGTCGAACCCAGCGAGGAGCAGAAGGAAATGACAAGTGGTTTTCAGCAAGGTAATGTCTGCAAGTGCTGAAATTGTAAGTAGCGGAGTAGTTTGATAGCAAGACAATTTGTAACGAGCAAGTAACGATAGTAGTAACCAAAGTGCAGCAAGGTAGCCCAATCCTTTTGAGGCAAAGGACAGGCCAAAACGGTCTCTTATGATAAGCAAAGCGTTCTTGAGGGTACATGGGAATTTCATCTAGTCACTTTCACCATGTTGGTTCGATTTGTGTTCGCTACTTTGATAATTTGATATGTGGGTGGACCGGTGCTTAGGTGTTGTTCTTACTTGAACAAACCTCCTACTTATGATTAACCCTCCCGCAAGCATTCGCAACTACGAGAAAAGTATTAAGAATAAATTCTAACCATAGCATTAAACTTTTGGATCCAATCGGTCCCTTACGGAATAGCGCATAAACTGGGGTTTAAACTTCTGTCACTCTCGCAACCCATCATCTAATTGCTACTCACTTCTGTCACTCTCGCAACCCATCATCTAATTGCTACTCCACAATGCATTCCCTTAGGCCCAAATATGGTGAAGTGTCATGTAGTCGACGTTCACATGACACCACTAAGGGAATCACAACATACATACTATCAAAATATCGAACACATATCAAGTTCACATGATTACTTGCAGCATGATTTCTCCCGTGACCTCAAGAACAAAAGTATCTACTCACGATAATCATGCTCAAGATCAGAGGGGTATTAAATAGCATATTGGATCTGAAAATTTAATCTTACACCAAATAAACCATATAGTAATCAACTACAAGATGTAATCAACACTACTAGTCACCCACAAGCACCAATCTATAGTTTCGGTAACAAGATTGAACACAAGAGATGAACTAGAGTTTGAGATGAGATGGTGTTGTTGAAGATGTTGATGTAGATAGCCCTCCCCAAGATGGGAGAGCTGTTGGTGATGATGATGCCGATGATTTCCCCCTTCGGGAGGGAAGTTTCCCCGACGGAATCGCTCCGCCGGAGGGCGAAAGTGCTCCTACCCAAGTTCCGCCTTGAGACGGCGGCGCTCCATCCCGAAAGTCTTCTCCTTATTTTTTTTCTAGGTCAAAATGACCTATATACCAGAAGATGTGCACCGGAGGTGGTCCTAGGTGAGCACAACCCACCAGGGCGCGCCTGGGCTCCCTGGCGTGCCCAGGTGAGTTGTGCCCACCTGGTGGGCCCCCTCTGGTAGTTATTTGCTCCAATATTCATCATATATTTGATAAAAAATCTCCGTGAAGTTTCAGCTTGTTTGGAGTTGTACAGAATAGGTGGCCTGACGTAGCTTTTCCAGGTCCAGATTTCCAGCTGCCGAAATTCTCCCTCTTTGTGTGTACCTTGCATATTATGAGAGAAAAGGCATTAGAATTACTCCAAAAAGCATTATTATGGATAAAAACATCATAAATAACAGTAGGAAAACATGATGCAAAATGGACGTATCAACTCCCCCAAGCTTAGCCCTCGCTCGTCCTCAAGCGAAAACCGAAATCGAAAAACATATCCACATGCTTAGAGAGAGAGAGGTGTCGATAAAAATAAAATACGAACGTAGAAGCATCATGTTCATTATTATAACAACAACAAAATTAAACATAAGGCTTTTATCATAGAACTTTTATCATATACTTCTCATGAATAAGTAACAGTTCATCACATAATCGAAGTATAAAGCAAAAACTCTATTAGAAACCAACAAACTATGTTCTCAGTCAACTTTGCAACTACAATTCATCATCTTTTCAGGAAGGGTCACATATTGGAGCCTTTAGGCAAGTCCACATACTCAACCATCATATAGTCTTCAATGATTTCAAACACTCACCGCATACACATGAGCAAAACGTTTCAACTGGACACAAAGAAAGATAGGGGCTTTTCGCCTCCCAACGTATTCACCTCAAGGGTGATGTCAACAATAATAACTCATGCTACCCATATTCAACTGGACATATGTGCCTAGATTTTTCCTCACCACATGATGCTTGCCAAAGGAGAAAATAAAAAGGAATAGAGAGAAAACTTTGACTCTTTGCATAAAAGTAAATGCATAAAAGTAAAAGATAGGCCCTTCGCTGAGGGAAGCATAGGTTGCCATGCGCTTATTTGTTTGTATGCTCAACCCCTTAGTGCAAAAGAATGTCACGTTGCATTACCCCTTGTGATAGCGACCTTTATTATGCAGTTTGTCGCTTTTATTCTTCACCATCACAAGTTCGTGCAACGCTCAATTTTCTCTTACAATAAATGATCTCACACATTTAGAAGCAATTTTTGTTGCCTTTTTGCACCGATGACAACTTACTTGAGGGATCTTGCTCAATCCCTAGGTAGGTATGGTGGACACTTGAAAATAAGATTTGGGTTCAAGGGTTTTTGGATGCACAAGTAGTATCTCTACTTAGTGCGGAATTTTTGGCTAGCAAAGATAGGGGGCAAGCACCACATGTTATAGGATCTATGACAATATGACTTCTATGTGAATATGAATAAACATAAATCATTAAGTTGTCTTCCTTGTCCAACTTCAACAATTTGGCATATAATATTTTGATGGGGGCTCACAATCACAAAAGATTTCTAGGATAGTATATTTATATGTGAATCTTCTCTTCCCTTATTAACTCTTTCATGAGTTGCATCATTGACTAATGCTATGTTTGTCAATCTCTAATAAAATTTTCTACTTATACTTTTCCTTATGTGGCGCCATCACCTACCATAAGATTAGAATATGATCTTCTTGATTTATTTCCTTTCTTTTGTTTATTTCCTCTCCTTTTATTTATTTATTTTCTTTTAATTGCAACAAGAAAGTAAAGAAAGCAAAAACTCAAACTAAACTTTATTATATAACTTGCACACAATTACAAGGATAGATCACTAAGCAAACTCTCAAAGAAGAAAGGATAAAACTAAACTTTTATTCATCTAAAACAAAAGATCGAACTAAAATAAGTAAAGGCAAAAGGATAGTGGGATGATACGATACCGGGGCACCTCCCCCAAGCTTGGAGGAAGCCAAGGGGAGTGCCCATACCCGATACTCAGTTTTCCTTTGGTGGTGAAGAAGAAGAAGATGGTGATGGTGATGATGATGTAGAGGGATTGCCCTTCTTTTCCTCCAACTTATGTCGGAGAATAAAATTATCTGTCCTCAACTCGTTGTTATCTATCTCGAGTTTTATTATCCTCTTGCATAACGCCTCCATGCTTTCGTTTTTGAACTGGGGAGGAACCGATTCATCTTCATCCTCCTCGGAGGCCCGGCTATAGTGCTCCACATCCCCATAGGACTTGGGGTTTGCGATGAAATCAGCAACATAGCTCTCACCCTCGGAGTCTTGGGACGACATATTTTCAGATTTGACACGAAAGCAGCAAGAAAAGAAAACAGAAGATTTCTCCGCGATACGGTGATCAACAAGTTCAGGGAGTATATATAGATTTTTTAAATTGGGGAACAAGCAAGCTGTAGAAAAACAGAGTCGGGAAGGTGTCCCAGGTGGGCACAACCCACCTGGGCGCGCCAGGCTTGTGCCCACCAGGGTACGCTTCCTAGAAGTTTCTTATTTTCCTATTTTTCTGAATATTCCAAAACTGACAAAAAATATTTTTGCGGATTTTTCGGAGTCCGTTTACTTACCGTATCACGTACCTCCTTATTTTAACGATTCTTGAGTGTTTCGGAAGGACTCTTTTATGTGTTCTTCCGGTGTCAAAGTTTGGATAATATTACTTTGAACATTAATGGGTGTACCTGAGATATAATGTTTTATGCGTTGCCCATTCACAACCTTTGGGTTAGTACCTTCGGCATTATTTATTTTGATGGCTCCAGACCGATAAACCTCCTCGATAACATATGGGCCTTCCCATTTTGAGAGGAGTTTTCTTGCAAAGAATCTGAAACGAGAGTTGTACAAAAGAACATATTCTCCGACTTAAAACTCACGCTTTTGGATTCTCTTGTCATGCCATCTTTTAACTTTTTATTTGAATAATTTTGCAGTTTCATAAGCTTGGGTTCTCCATTCATCTAATGACCTAATATCAAATAACCTCTTTTCACCGGCAAGTTTGAAATCATAATTGAGTTCTTTGATTGCCCAATATGCTTTATGTTCTAACTCAAGAGGCAAATGACAAGCTTTTCCATAAACCATTTTATAAGGAGACATACCCATAGGATTTTTATATGATGTTCTATAAGCCCAAAGTGCATCATCTAATTTATTAGACCAATTCTTCCGGGACCTATTGACAGTCTTTTGCAAGATTAATTTTATTTCTCTATTGCTAAGTTCAACTTGACCACTAGATTGAGGATGATAAGGTGATGCAATTATATGGTTAACATCATACTTAGCAAGCATTTTACGGAAAGCACCATGAATAAAGTGTGAACCACCATCAGTCATTAAATATCTAGGGACTCCAAACCTTGGGAAAATAACTTCCTTAAGCATTTTAATAGAGGTGTTGTGATCAGCACTACTGGTTGGAATAGCTTCTACCCATTTAGTAACATAATCAACAACAACCAAAATATGTGTATACCCATTAGAGGAAGGAAAAGGTCCCATGTAATCAAATCCCCAAACATCAAATGGTTCAACAGCAAGTGAATAATTCATAGGCATTTCTTGACGCTTACCGATATTACCTATCCTTTGGCATTCATCACAAGATAAGACGAACTTACTGGCATCCTTGAAGAGAGCAGGCCAATAAAATCCAGACTGCATTACCTTGTGAACAGTTCTATCTCCAGCATGATGCCCTCCGTAAGCTTCAAGTGACATTTCCGTAGGATTTGTCCCTGTTCATGCTCAGGTACACAATGTCTAATAATCCATCTACTCCTTCTTTATAAAGATGTGGGTCATCCCAAAAGTAGTGTCTTAAATCATAGACGAATTTTTTCTTTTGCTTATAAGTAAAGCTAAGTGGTAAATATTTAGCAACAATGTAATTAGCATAGTCAGCATACCAAGGAGTATTATGAGCAGCATTTATTGCAGCTAACTGCTCATCAGGAGAACTATCATCAATAGGTAGTGGGTCATCAGGCACATTTTCAAGCCTAGGCAAGTTATCAGCTATGGGGTTCTTAGCTCCTTTTTTATCAGTGATATGTAAATCAAATTCTTGTAGCAAGAGAACCCATCGAATAAGTCTAGGTTTAGCATCTTTCTTTTCCATAAGATATTTAATAGCAGCATGATCGGTGTGAAAAATTACTTTTGAATCAACAATATAAGGTCTAAATTTATCACAAGCAAACACCACTGCTAAGAATTCTTTTTCCGTAGTTGCATAATTTCTTTGAGCATTGTCTAGAGTTTTACTAACATAATGAATAACATTCAGTTTCTTATCAACTCTTTGTCCTAGAACAGCACCAACAGCATAATCACTAGCATCACACATAATTTCAAAAGGCAAGTTCCAATCAGGTGGTTGAAAAATAGGTGCAGAAATTAAGGCTTTCTTGAGTGTTTCAAAGGCTTCTAAACAATCATCATAAAAAACAAAAGGAATATCCTTTTGCAAAAGACTCGTAGGAGGTCTAGAAATTTTAGAAAAGTCTTTGATAGATCTCCTATAGAAACCAGAATGACCTAGGAAACTACGAATACCTTTGATATCTTTAGGACATGGCATTTTCTCAATTGCATCAACCTTAGCTTTGTCCACTTCAATACCTCTTTCAGAAATTTTATGACCCAAGACAATACCTTCATTAACCATAAAGTGGCACTTCTCCCAATTCAAGACAAGATTTGTTTGCTCGCATCTCTGCAAAACTCGATCAAGATTGCTTAAACAATCATCAAAAGACTTCTCATAGACAGAAAAGTCATCCATGAAAACCTCAACAATCTTTTCACAAAACTCAGAGAATATAGCAGTCATACATCTTTGAAAGGTAGCAGGTGCATTGCATAAACCAAAAGGCATACGTCTATAAGCATAAGTTCCAAAGGGACAAGTAAAAGTGGTCTGTTCTTGATCAGGTTGAGAAACAGGTATTTGTGAAAAAACAGAATATCCATCAAGGAAGCAAAAATGTGTGTGCTTAGATAATATTTCTAGCATTTGATCAATAAAAGGAAAAGGGTAGTGATCTTTTCTAGTTGCTTTGTTTAATTTTCTAAAATCAATTACCATCCTATAGCCTGTAACAATTCTTTGTGGAATAAGTTCATTCTTATCATTAGGAACAACAGTAATACCTCCTTTCTTAGGGACACAATGAACAAGACTTACCCATCTACTATCAGCTATGGGATAGATTATACCTGCTTCCAGAAGTTTTAATATTTCCGTTCTTACCACTTCTTTCATCTTCGGATTTAACCGACGTTGGTGATCTACAACGGGTTTAGCATGAGGTTCCATATTAATTTTGTGCTGACATAGAGTGGGACTAATGCCCTTTAAATCATCAAGAGTATATCCAATAGCAGCTCAGTGCTTCCTTAGAACTTTCAATAATCTTTCTTCTTCATGTTCTGAAAGGTTAGCACTAATAATAACAGGATATATCTTCTTTTCATCAAGATAAGCATATTTCATAGTGTCTGGCAATTGTTTTATTTCAAACACAGGATCACCTTTAGGTGGAGGAGGACCTCGTAGAGTTTCAATAGGCAAATTGTGTTTAAGCAGAGGACGTTGTTCAAAGAAAATCTTATCTATTTCATTCTTTCATGCATATGTAAATCGTTTTCATGGTCTAGCAAATATTGTTCTAAAGGATCAGTAGGTGGCACAACAATAGAAGCAAGACCAATTATTTCATCCTTACTAGGCAATTCTTTTTCATGAAGCTTTCTACTAAACTTGGAAAAATTAAACTCATGAGACTCATCACCAAAACTAACACCGATAGTTTGTTTCTCACAATCTATCTTGGCATTAACGGTGTTCAAGAAAGGTCTACCAAAGATAATGGGAGAAAAGTCATCTTGTGGGGAACCAAGAACAAGAAAATCAGTAGGGTATTTTATTTTCCCACACAAGACTTCAACATCTCTAACAATCCCAATTGGTGATATAGTGCCTCTATTAGCAAGTTTAATAGTAACATCTATGTCTTCTATCTCTGTGGGTGCTATGTCATTCATAATTTCTTGATATAAGGTGTAAGGAATAGTAATCACACTAGCACCTATGTCACATAAACCATGATAACAGTGATCTCCTATTTTAACTGAGATGACGGGCATGCCAACAGGTCTTGTTTATCCTTTTTATCAGGTTTGGCAATTCTAGCAGCTTCTTCGCAGAAGTAAATAACATGCCCATCCATATCTTCTTCCAAGAGATCTTTAACCATAGCAATACTAGGTTCTACTTTGATTTGTTCACCAGGTTTAGGTGTTCTAATATAGCTTTTGTTAACCACAGTTGAAACTTTAGCATGTTCCTTTATCCTAACAGGGAAAGGTGGTTTCTCAGTATAAGCAGAAGGAACAACTAGATCAACATTATAAATTATGGTTTCTTCTTTAATTGGTACCGTTTCTTTAATTTATTCTTTAATAGGTGGATGATATCTAAACCACTTCTCTTTAGGGAGATCAACATGAGTAGCAAATGATTCACAAAAGAGAAGTAGCCGAGCATAAAAATTCTGGATAATAATTTCTCTTGAGAGCTCATGATTGGGGCAACTTGGTGAAAACCACTTGTCATTTCATTCTGGATAAAAATTCTGGATAAAAATTCTAACCATATTTCAGCGCTTGTAGAAAATACCTTGGTGAAAACCGCTTGCCATTTCCTTCTGCTCCTGGTTGGGTTCGACACTCTTACTTATCGAAAGGACTACAATTGATCCCCTATACTTGTGGGTCATCAAGACTCTTTTCTAGCGCCGTTGCCTGGGAGTGAAGCGCCTTTAGTGAGTGGAATTTGTTAAGGAAACATTTATATTGCATGCTAAAATTTACTGTCACTTGTTACTATGGAAAACAATCCTTTGAGGGGTCTGTTCGGGGTATCTTCACCTCGACCGGAAGACAAAGAGTTGCCCCTCAACCTACTGCACCTACTGAAAATATTTATTATGAGATTCCTTCATGTATGTTAGAGAAACTGCTAGCTAATCCTTATACAGGAGATGGAACGGTGCATCCTGATATGCACTTAATCTGTGTGGATGAAATTTGTGGATTGTTTAAGCTTGCAGGTTTATCCGAAGATGGAGTTAAGAAGAAGGTATTCCCTTTATCTTTGGAGGGAAATGCATTGACATGGTATAGGCTATGTGATGATGTGGGAACGTGGGATTAGAAGCGATTGAAATTGGAATTTCATCAGAAGTTTTATCCTATGCATCTGGTTCATTGTGATCGCAATTATATATATAATTTTTGGCCTCGTGAAGGAGAAAGTATTGCTCAAGCTTGGGGGAGTCTTAAGTACATGATGTACACATGCCCCAATCATGAGCTCTCAAGAGAAATTATTATTCAGAATTTTTATACTAGGCTTTCTCATGATGATCAAACCATGGTCGATTCTTCTTCTACTGGTTCCTTTATGAAGAAAACTATTGAATTCAAGTGCAATCTTTTGGAAAGAATTAAACGCAACTCTAAAGATTAGTAATTCGACAAAGGTAAAGAGTCGGGTATAAATCTTGAGTTTGATTGTGTTATGTCTTTTATGGAAACCGATGCTTTTCATAAGTTTAGTACTAAATATGGACTTGACTCTGAGATAGTAGCTTCTTTCTGTGAATCATTTGCTAATCATGTTGACCTCCCTAAGGAGAAGTGGTTTAGATATCACCCCCCTATTAAGAAAAAAATAGAGGAACCCATCATACTTAACGATGGAACTGTCATTTATAATGTTGACCCAGTTGTACCAACTGCTTATATTGAGAAACCTCCTTTTCCCATTAGGACTGAGAAACATGCTAAAGCTACAAATGTGGTTAATAAAAGCAATATTAGAACACCTAAACCCTCTGAACAAATTAAGTTGAACCTAATATTGCTATGGTTAAAGATCACTTCGTTGATAATATTGATGGGCATGTTATTTATTTTTGTGATGCTGCTGCTAGAATTGCCAAACGCATTAGAAATTAACATGATGAGCTTGATAAGGATAAACCCGTAGTGGGCATGCCTGTTGTTTCTACTAAGATTGGAGATCATTGTTATCATGGCTTATGTGACATGGGTGCTAGTGTTAGTGCTATCCCGTTTACTCTCTATCAAGAAATTATGAATGATACTACACCTGCTGAGATTGAAGATATTAATGTCACTATTAAGCTAGCAAATAGAGATACAATTTCACCACTTGGGGTTGTTAGGGATGTTGAAGTCTTATGTGGCAAGATCAAGTACCCCACTGATTTCTTAGTACTTGGTTCACAACAAGATACTTTTTGTCCCATCATAATTGGTAGACCTTTCTTGAATATTGTTAATGATGAAGTTGATTGTGTTAAAGAGAAGGTTAGAGTTAAATTTGGTGATGTGTCTCATGAGTTTAATTTCCTAAGTTTAATATACAACCACATGAAAAGGAATTGTCTAGTAAAGATAGTGTTGTTCCTCCTACTGACCCGTTAGAACAATACTTGCTAGACCATGAAAATGCTATGCATATGAATGAAAGGAATGAATTAGATGAAATATTTTTCAAACAAGTACCTATCCTCAAGCATAATTTGCGTGTTGAAACTCTTGGAGGTCCTCCTCCACCTAAGGGTGATGCCATGTTTGAATTGAAACAACTACCTGATACATTGAAATATGCTTATCTTGATGAAAAGAAGATATATCCTGTTATTATTATTGCTAACCTTTCAGAGCATGAAGAAAAGAGGTTACTAAAAATTCTGAAGAAGTACCATGCTGCTATTGGATATATGCTACCTCTTGAGCACTGCGTTGGTTTTCCCTTGAAGAGGAAAGGGTGATGCAGCAAAGTAGCGTAAGTATTTCCCTCAGATTTTGAGAACCAAGGTATCAATCCAGTAGGAGGCTACACACGAGTCCCTCGCACCTACACAAACAAATAAATCCTCGCAACGAACGCGATAAGGGGTTGTCAATCCCTACACGGTCACTTACGAGAGTGAGATCTGATAGATATGATAAGATAATATTTTTGGTATTTTCGTGATAAAGATGCAAAGTAAAATAAAAGGCAACGGAAATAGCTAAGTGTTGGAAGATTAATATGATGGAAAATAGACCCGGGGGCCATAGGTTTCACTAGTGGCTTCTCTCGAGAGCATAAGTATTTACGGTGGGTGAACAAATTGCTGTTGAGCAATTGACAGAATTGAGCATAGATATGAGAATATCTAGGCATGATCATGTATATAGGCATCACGTCCGAAACAAGTAGACCGACTCCTGCCTACATCTACTACTATTACTCCACACATCGACTACTATCCAGCATGCATCTAGAGTATTAAGTTCATAAGAACAGAGTAACGCTTTAAGCAAGATGATATGATGTAGAGGGATAAACTCATGCAATATGATATAAACCCCATCTTGTTATCCTCGATGGCAACAATACAATACGTGCCTTGCTGCCCCTACTGTCACTAGGAAAGGACACCACAAGATTGAACCCAAAGCTAAGCACTTCTCCCATTGCAAGAAAGATCAATCTAGTAGGCCAAACCAAACTGATAATTCGAAGATACTTGCAAAGATAACCAATCATACATAAAAGAATTTAGAAGATTCAAATATTGTTCATAGATAAACTTGATCATAAACCCACAATTCATCAATCTCAACAAACACACCGCAAAAGAAGATTACATCGAATAGATCTCCACGAGAGAGGGGGAGAACATTGTATTGAGATCCAAAAAGAGAGAAGAAGCGATCTAGCTAATAATTATGGACTCGAAGGTATGAGGTAAACTACTCACACTTCATTAGAGAGGCTATGGTGTTGATGTAGAAGCCCTCCGTGATCGAGTCCCCCTCCGGCGGAGCTCCAAAACAGGCCCCAAGATGGGATCTCACGGGTACAGAAGGTTGCGGCGGTGGAATTAGGTTTTTGGCTCCGTATCTGATCGTTTGGGGGTACGTAGGTATATATAGGAGGAAGGAGTACGTCGGTGGAGCAACATGGGGCCCACGAGGGTGGAGGGCGTGCCTAGGGGGGTAGGCGCGCCCCCTACCTCGTGGCTTCCTGGTAGCTTTCTTGACGTAGGGTCCAAGTCCTCTGGATCATGTTCGTTCCGAAAATCACGTTCCCGAAGGTTTCATTCCGTTTGGACTCCGTTTGATATTCTTTTTCTGCGAAACTCTGAAATAGGCAAAAAAACAGCAATTCTGGGTTGGGCCTTCGGTTAATAGGTTAGTCCCAAAAATAATATAAAAGTGTATAACAAAGCCCAATAATGTCCAAAACAGAAGATAATATAGCATGGAGCAATAAAAAATTATAGATACGTTGGAGACGTATCAAGCATCCCCAAGCTTAATTCATGCTCGTCCTCGAGTAGGTAAATGATAAAAACAGAATTTTTGATGTGGAATGCTACTTGGCATAATTTCAATGTAATTCTTCTTAATTGTGGTATGAATATTCAGATCCGAAAGATTCAAGATAAAAGTTCAATATTGACATAAAAATAATAATACTTCAAGCATACTAACTAAGCAATTATGTCCTCTCAAAATAACATGGCCAAAGAAAGTTCATCCCTACAAAATCATATAGTTTAGTCATGCTCCATTTTCGTCACACAAGAATGCTCTCATCATGCACAACCCCGATGACAAGCCAAGCAATTGTTTCATACTTCAGTAATCTCAAACTTTTTCAACCTTCACGCAATACATGAGCGTGAGCCATGGATATAGCACTATGGGTGGAATAGAATATAATGATGGGGGTTATGTGGAGAAGACAAAAAAGGAGAAAGTCTCACATCAACGAGGCTAATCAATGAGCTATGGAGATGCCCATCGATTGATGTTAATGCAAGGAGTAGGGATTGCCATGCAACGGATGCACTAGAGCTAAAAATATATGAAAGCTCAACAAAAGAAACTAAGTGGGTGTGCATCCAACTTGTTTGCTCACGAAGACCTAGGGCACTTGAGGAGGCCCATTTTTGGAATATACAAGCCAAGTTCTATAATGAAATATTCCCACTAGTATATGAAAGTGACAAAACAAGAGACTCTCTATCATGAAGATTATAGTGCTACTTTGAAGCACAAGTGAGGTAAAAGGATAGTAACATTGTCCCTTCTCTCTTTTTCTCTCATTTTTTTGGGCCTTCTCTTTTTATGGCCTTTCTCTCTCTCTCTCTCTCTCTCTCTCTCTCTCTCTCTCTCTCTCTTTATTCCTGACTTGGGACAATGCTCTAGAAAAAGATGATCATCACACTTCTATTTATTTACAACTCAATGATTACAACTCGATACTAGAACAAAGTATGACTCTATATGAATGCCTCCGGCGGTGTACCGGGATATGCAATAAACCAAGAATGACATGTATGAAAGAATTATGAACGGTGGCTTTGCCACAAATACCATGTCAACTACATGATCATGCAAAGCAATATGACAATGATGAACGTTTCATGATAAACGAAACGGTGGAAAGTTGCATGGCAATATATCTCGGAATGGCTATGGAAATGCCATAATAGGTAGGTATGGTGGCTGTTTTGAGGAAGATATAAGGATGTTTATGTGTGAAAGAGCGTATCATATCACGGGGTTTGGATGCACCGGCGAAGTTTGCACCAACTCTCAATGTGAGAAAGGGCAATGCACGGTACCGAAGAGGCTAGCAATGATGGAAAGGTGAGAGTGCGTATAATCCATGGACTCAACATTAGTCATAAAGAACTCACATACTTATTGCAAAAATCTACAAGTCATCAAAAACCAAGCACTACGTGCATGCTCCTAGGGGGATAGATTGGTAGGAAAAGACCATCGCTCGTCCCCGACCGCCACTCATAAGGAGGACAATCAAAGAACACCTCATGTTTCAAATTTGTTACATAACGTTTACCATACGTGCATGCTACGGGACTTGCAAACTTCAACACAAGTATTTCTCAAATTCACAACTACTCAACTAGCACAACTTTAATATCACTACCTCCATGTCTCAAAACAATCATCAAGCATCAAACTTCTCTTAGTATTCAAAACACTCATAAGAAAGTTTTTACTATCTTGAATACCTAGCATATTAGGATTATTTAAGCAAATTACCATGCTATTTAAGACTCTCAAAATAATCTAAGTGAAGCATGAGAGATCAATAGTTTCTATAAAACAAATCCACCACCGTGCTCTAAAAGATATAAGTGAAGTACTAGAGCAAAAACTATATAACTCAAAAGATATAAGTGAAGCACATAGAGTATTCTAATAATTTCCGAATCATGTGTGTCTCTCTCAAAAGGTGTGTACAGCAAAGATGATTGTGGTAAACTAAAAAGCAAGGACTCAAATCATACAAGACGCTCCAAGCAAAACACATATCATGTGGTGAATAAAAATATAGCTCCAAGTAAAGTTACCGATGGAAGTAGACGAAAGAGGGGATGCCTTCCGGGGCATCCCCAAGCTTTGGCTTTTAGGTGTCCTTAGATTATCTTGGGGGTGCCATGGGCATCCCCAAGCTTAGGCTCTTGCCACTCCTTGTTCCATAATCCATCAAATCTTTCACCCAAAACTTGAAAACTTCACAACACAAAACTCAGCAAAAAATCTCGTGAGCTCCGTTAGCGAAAGAAAACAAAAGACCACTTCAAGGTACTGTAATGAACTCATTCTTTATTTATATTGGTGTTAAACCTACTGTATTCCAACTTCTCTATGGTTTATAAACTATTTTAGTAGCCATAGATTCATCAAAATGAGCAAACAACAAACGAAAAACAGAATCTGTCAAAAACAGAACAGTCTGTAGTAATCTGTAACTAACGCAAACTTCTGGAACTCCAAAAGATCAGCCAAAATAGGACGACCTAGAAAATTTGTTTATTGATCAGCAGAAATTGGTATCAATATTTTATCACGTTCTGGTGATTTTTAACAATTATTTTCGTGAACAGAAAGTTTCTGGAATTTTCTGCAAGATCAAATAACTATCATCGAAGAAGATCCTATAGGTTTAACTTGGCACAAACACTAATTAAAACATAAAAACACATCTAACCAGAGGATATAACAAATATTTATTCCTAAACAGAAGCAAAAAGCAAAAAACTAAAAATAAAATTGGGTTGCCTCCCAACAAGTGCTATCGTTTAACGCCCCTAGCTAGGCATAATAGCGAGGATAGATCTAGGTATTTCCATCTTTGGTAGGCAATCCATAAGTGGCTCTCATAATAGATTCATATGGTAATTTTATTTTCTTCCTAGGGAAGTGTTCCATGCCTTTCTTTAATGGAAATTGGAATCTAATATTCCCTTCCTTCATATCAATGATTGCACCAATCGTTCTAAGGAAAGGTCTACCAAGAATAATAGGACATGAAGGATTGCAATCTATGTCAAGAACGATAAAATCTACGGGCACATAGTTCTTATTTGCAGAAATAAGAACATCATTAATTCTTCCCATAGGTTTCTTAATAGTGGAATCCGCAAGGTGCAAGTTTAAAGAGCAATCATCAAAATCACGGAAACCTAGCAAATCACACAAAGTTTTTGGAATCGTGGAAACACTAGCACCCAAATCACACAAAGCATAGCATTCATGATCTTTAATTTTAATTTTAATAGTAGGTTCCCACTCATCATAAGTTTTCTAGGGATAGAAACTTCCAACTCAAGTTTTTCTTCATAAGATTGCATCAAAGCATCAACGATATGTTTGGTAAAGGCTTTATTTTGACTATAAGCATGAGGAGAATTTAGCACGGATTGCAACAAGGAAATACAATCTATCAAAGAGCAATTATCATAATTAAATTCCATGAAATCCAAGATAGTGGGTTCATTAATATCTAATGTTTTGATCTCTTCAATCCCACTTTTATCAATTTTAGCATCAAGATCTAAAAACTCCGAATTTCTGGAACGCCTTCTAGGTAAAGGTGGATCATATTCAGTCCCATCATTATCAAGATTCATATTGCAAAACAAAGATTTAATAGGGGACACATCAATAACTTTTAGATCTTCATCTTTGTTTTCATAAAAATTAGAAGAACACGCTTTTATAAAGCAATCTTTCTTAGCACGCATCCTAGCGGTTCTTTCCTTGCACTCATCAATGGAAATTCTCATGGCTTTGAGAGACTCATTGATATCATGCTTAGGTGGAACAAATCTAAGTTAAAGGAATCAACATCAAGAGAAATTCTATCAACGTTCCTAGCCAATTCATCAACTTTAAGCAATTTTTCTTCAAGCAAAGCATTGAAATTCTTTTGCGAATTCATAAATTCCTTAACACTAGTCTCAAATTCAGAGGGCATCTTATTAAAATTTCCATAAGAGTTGTTGTAGGAATTACCATAATTATTAGAGGAATTACTAGGATAAGGCCTAGGATTAAAGTTTCCTCTATGCGCATTGTTACCAAAATTATTCCTACCAACAAAATTTACATCCAAAGATTCATTATTATTCTCAATCAAAGTAGACAAAGGCATATCATTAGGATCAGAAGAAACACTCTTAGTAGCAAATAATTTCATAAGTTCATCCATCTTTCCACTCAAAACATTAATTTCTTCTATCGCATGCACTTTTTTATTAGTAGATCTTTCAGTGTGCCATTGAGAATAATTAACCATAATATTATCTAGGAGTTTAGTAGCTTCTCCTAAAGTGATTTCCATAAAAGTGCCTCCCGCGGCCGAATCTAAAAGATTTCTAGAAGCAAAATTCAATTCCGGCATAAATTTTTGTATAATCATCCACAAATTCAAACCATGCGTGGGGCAATTACGTATCATTAATTTCATCCTCTCCCAAGCTTGTGCAACATGTTCATGATCAAGTTGCTTAAAATTCATAATATCGTTTCTAAGAGAGATAATCTTAGCGGGAGGAAAATACTTAGAGATAAAAGCATCTTTGCACTTATTCCAAGAATCAATACTATTTTTAGGGAAAGACGAAAACCAAGCTTTAGCACGATCTCTAAGCGAAAAAGGAAATAGCTTCAATTTAACAATATCATTGTCAACATCTTTATTCTTTTGCATATCACACAAATCAACGAAGCTATTTAGATGAGTAGCGGCATCTTCACTAGGAAGGCCGGCGAATTGATCTTTCATGACAAGATTCAACAAAGCAGCATTGATTTCACAAGATTCAATATCAGTAAGAAGAGCAATCGGAGTGCTAAGAAAATCATTGTTGTTGGTATTGGTAAAGTCACACAATTTGGTATTATCTTGAGCCATCGTGACAAACAAGCAATCCAACACACGAGCAAACAAGAAGCAAGTGAAAAAGAGGCGAACGGAAAAGAGTGGGCTAATAAAACGGCAAAGGTGAAGTGGGGGAGAGGAAAACGAGATGCAAATGGCGAATAATGTAATGCGGGAGATAAGGGTTTGTGATGGGTACTTGGTATGTTGACTTTTGCGTAGACCTCACCGGCAACGGCGCCAGAAATCCTTCTTGCTACCTCTTGAGCACTGCGTTGGTTTTCCCTTGAAGAGGAAAGGGTGATGCAGCAAAGTAGCGTAAGTATTTCCCTCAGTTTTTGAGAACCAAGGTATCAATCCAGTAGGAGGCTACACACGAGTCCCTCGCACCTACACAAACAAATAAATCCTCGCAACCAACGTGATAAGGGGTTGTCAATCCCTACACGGTCACTTACGAGAGTGAGATCTGATAGATATGATAAGATAATATTTTTGGTATTTTTGTGATAAAGATGCAAAGTAAAATAAAAGGCAACGGAAATAGCTAAGTGTTGGAAGATTAATATGATGGAAAATAGACCCGGGGGCCATAGGTTTCACTAGTGGCTTCTCTCGAGAGCATAAGTATTTACGGTGGGTGGACAAATTACTGTTGAGCAATTGACAGAACTGAGCATAGTTATGAGAATATCTAGGCATGATCATGTATATAGGCATCACGTCCGAAACAAGTAGACCGACTCCTGCCTGCATCTACTACTATTACTCCACACATCGACCGCTATCCAGCATGCATCTAGAGTATTAAGTTCATAAGAACAGAGTAACGCTTTAAGCAAGATGACATGATGTAGAGGGATAAACTCATGCAATATGATATAAACCCCATCTTGTTATCCTCGATGGCAAGAATACAATACGTGCCTTGCTGCCCCTACCGTCACTTGGAAAGGACACCGCAAGATTGAACCCAAAGCTAAGCACTTCTCCCATTGCAAGAAAGATCAATCTAGTAGGCCAAACCAAACTGATAATTCGAAGAGACTTGCAAAGATAACCAATCATACATAAAAGAATTCAGAAGATTCAAATATTGTTCATAGATAAACTTGATCATAAACCCACAATTTATCGATCTCAACAAACACACCGCAAAAGAAGATTACATCAAATAGATCTCCACGAGAGAGGGGGAGAACATTGTATTGAGATCCAAAAAGAGAGAAGAAGCCATCTAGCTAATAACTATGTACCCGAAGGTCTGAGGTAAACTACTCACACTTCATCGGAGAGGCTATGGTGTTGATGTAGAAGCCCTCCGTGATCGATGCCCCCTCCGGCGGAGCTCAGGAACAGGCCCCAAGATGGGATCTCACGGGTATAGAAGGTTGCGGCGGTGGAATTAGGTTTTTGGCTCCGTATCTGATCGTTTGGGGGTACGTAGGTATATATAGGAGGAAGGAGTACGTCGGTGGAGCAACATGGGGCCCACAAGGGTGGAGGGCATGCCCAGGGGGTAGGCGCGCCCCCTACCTCGTCGCTTCCTGGTAGCTTTCTTGACGTAGGGTCCAAGTCCTCTGGATCATGTTCGTTCCGAAAATCACGTTCCCGAAGGTTTCATTCCGTTTGGACTCCGTTTGATATTCTTTTTCTGCGAAACTCTGAAATAGGCAAAAAACAGCAATTCTGGGCTGGGCCTCCGGTTAATAGGTTAGTCCCAAAAATAATATAAAAGTGTATAACAAAGCCCAATAATGTCCAAAACAGAAGATAATATAGCATGGAGCAATCAAAAATTATAGATACGTTGGAGACGTATCAATATACTCTCGATGATCTTAAGGGCATTAGTCCCACTCTATGTCGGCACAAGATTAATATGGAGCCTGATGCTAAGTCAGTCGTTGATCATCAACGGCGGTTAAATCCTAAGATGAAGGATGTGGTAAGAACTGAAATATTAAAGCTTCTGGAAGAAGGTATAATTTATCCCATACTTGATAGTAGATGGGTAAGTCTTGTTCATTGTGTTCCTAAGAAAGGAGTCATTATTATTGTTCCTAATGATAAACATGAACTTATCCCACAAGGAATCATAACTCGTTATAGGATGGTAATTGATTTCAGGAAATTAAATAAATCTACTAGAATAGATCATTACCCCTTTCCTTTTATTGATCAAATGTTAGAAAGATTGTCTAAGCACACACACTTTTTCTTTCTAGATGGTTATTCTGTTTTTTTCTCAAATACCTATGCCACAAGAAGATCAAGAGAAAACTACATTTACTTGTCCTTTTGGAACTTATGCTTATAGATTTATGCCTTTTGGTTTATGCAATGCACCTGCTACCTTTCAAAGATGTATGACTGATATATTCTCTGATTATTGTGAAAAGGTTGTTGAGGTATTCATGGATGATTGTTCCGTTTATGGGACCTCTTTTGATGATTGCTTAAGCAACCTCTTGATCGAGTTTTCCAGAGATGCGAAGAAACTAATCTTGTCTTGAATTGGGAGAAGTGCCACTTTATGGTAAATGAAGGTATTGTCCTTGGGCATACATTTTTTGAACGAGGTATTGAGGTAGATAAAGCTAAAGTTGATGCAATTGAGAAAATGCCATGTCCTAAAGATATTAAAGGTATAAGAAGTCTTCTAGGTCATGCTGGTTTCTATAGAAGGTTTTTTAAAGACTTCTCTAAAATTTCTAGGCCTCTTACCAATCTTTTACAAAAAGATGTCCATTCATTTTTTATGATGATTGCGTAGAAGCCTTTGAAACACTTAAGAAAGCCTTAACCTCTGCACCTATTGTTCAACCACCTGATTGAAACTTGCCTTTTGAAATTATTTGTGATGCTAGTGACTATGATGTTGGTGTTGTTCTAGGACAAAGAGTTGATAAAAAAATAAATGTTATTTGTTATGCTAGTAAAACTCTAAACAGTGCTCAAAGAAACAATGCTACTACTGAGAAAAAATTTCTAGCAGTTCTGTTTGCATGTGATAAATTCAAATCTTATATTGTTGATTCTAAACTAACCATGCACACCAATCATGCCGCTATTAAATATCTTATGGAAAATAAAGATGTTAAACCTAGACTCATTAGGTGGGTTCTTTTGCTTCAAGAATTTGGTTTGCATATTATTGATAGGAAGGGAGCTAAGAATCCCGTAGTTGATAATTTATCTAGATTGGAAAATGTTCTTGATGACCCACTAACTATTGATGATAGTTTTCCTGATGAAAAATTAGCCATTATAAATGCTTCTCATAATACTCCTTGGAATGCAAACTATGCTAATTACATTGTTGCTAAATGTATACCACCTAGTTTCACATACCAACAAAAGAAAAAGTTCTTCTTTGATTTGTGAAATTACTTTTGGGATGACCGCATCTATATAAAGAAGGAGTGGATGGTGTTATTAGACGTTGTGTACCTGAGCATGAACATGAGCAAATCCTACGGAAGTGTCATTCCGAGGCATATGGAGGACACCATGCTAGAGACAAAACTGCACATAAGGTATTACAGTCTGGTTTTTATTGGCTTGCTCCCTTCAAGGATGCACGTAATTTTGTCTTATCATCTGATGAATTTTCAAAGAATTGGTAATATTAGTAGTCCTTAGTAAATGCCTATGAATTATTCACTACTCCCTCCGGTCCGGTGTGTAGGGCTTATTACAATTGGCAGCGCGACCAAGGTGGGAGACTATTGGCTGCGAGCCATACCTCGTTTGGTTTCGTTTCCTCCAATGAGCATATAGATACAAGCCTTTGTGTTAATTAGCATACTAAGGAGGAAAGGCGAACAAACATCGAGGCATGCATGCGCTCGCTTCTCGTGCTATAGTGCGCAATGCATTGGTCAGTGTCCTTCTCCATTCAAAGTTTCTATTACTTAGGCCATGCATGGGTGCGACTAGGAGTTAATTTAGGGAGAGAGCAAGGGGCGGCCGTGCTGACTAATTAGGCCATTAAATGCTAACAGGCCTTATTCCTAAAGGATTTCAGAACAAATAGAAATTGGTAGTGAGCCTAATACACCGGACCGAAGGGAGTAGTTATTGAACCATTTGATGTTTGGGGATTTGATTATATGGGACATTTTCCTTCCTGTAATGGATATACACATATTCTAGCAGGCCCGGGCCAGCCACATGTGCACCAGTGCTGGCCGCACAGGGCCTCTGATTTTTAGGGGGCCCGGATTTTTTATAGTAGCTCAGTGCATCATACACATGCTAGTTCAATGCAACTAACCTAACCGCTCAGGGCTAAAGAAAGGATCAGGCGTGTATTACATCAACCATGATTACAGGCACCGCCGGCGTGTCGTTCACTGATTTCTAGGATCAAAGCCATGACCTCGCGCTAGTGAAAAAGAACCGCAACCATCTCAATAATCAGCATTATAAAGCACCTGAAGGAATATCCCATATAAATACTATCACGAGTATATAAAGACGCCACTTTCTGCCGATGTTTGGAGATGTTTAACTCCATATCTAGCATTCTGTTCGAGCTATTCTCCCATTATTTGTGGCATAGTGAAAATACCCAAGTATAAAAATATTTATTATTTTTCCTGATTGTTGTAATATAGAATGTTTTTGAGGTATTTTGATGAAATCGTCACAATTTTCTTATTTAAGGCAGGTTTTTAAAATATTTTAAATATAACATTGACATATTTTTTAATGAAATTCCACCCAAAAAAGGCCTTTGATTGACAACTGTGTTATGTGAAGGCACTTGTAGCCTGCGGGTGGATGACGGTTTGGTCCTATGCCGCAATGCGTCTCTTCCCAGGCATTCTTCTTCTAGTGGTAGGCTTATTTTAGGGTTTGGCACAGGGCCCCTAATTTTGCCGGCCCGGCCCTGTATTCTAGTTGCGGTTGATTATGTTACTAAGTCGCTAGAAGTTATTCCAACTAGTAGTGCAAATCATAACACATCTATTAAAATGCTTAAAGAAGTTATTTTCCAAAGGTTTGGAGTCATTAATGGGCAAAGAATTAAGCATTATATTTCACGTACAACCATTAATGTTGAAACCAATATTATTCAAACTATGACACCGGAAGAGCACATAGAGGCGACCTTTCGGAACGCTCCAGAACCCTGTAAAAGGGATATGTATGTGGTACGGTAAGTAAACCGACTCCAATTTTTTTTATAAAAGTACTCTTTGTCCGTTTTGGAACATTTAAAAAATTAGGAAAATAATAAATAGTCTGAAAAGTGCACGAGGACGCGACAAGTCCAGGCACTACAAGAAAAATGCTCGATTATGACTAAAAATATTGACGACGGTTTAATTGGTCATTGATCCATGACCAAAATTCACAAATTTGCCACGAAGAGTCTAGAGGGGTCCAAACCCTATAATCTTGTGACAATTCGTGGCCAAAAGGTCGTTATCTAATTGCATAGAATGGTCATTAAGATGTGAATGATGCATTTAATTTAGTCAATTCCTCTCAATATTTTTCTCAAGTTTCTGTCCAGAGAAGAGCATTGTGAAGGAAGTACCACTTTGGCATGTCCAAATGGTATCAAATTTTTATAGAGCTCTCCTCTGCCCAAATGACCATCCTCCACCAAATTTCAGCTCGACTCATTCATTCATTTGAGCCCAGCTTCAACATCCATATTTCTGTCTAGTGTGGTACTTTGCAAAGGAAGTGCCACCTAGGCTCCTCCATTTGAGCTGCAAATTTTCCAAGAAAGTCTCCTTAGTAGATGATCACCCTAAAAAAAAGCCAGGCCTATTGGCCATGTGCATTTTCCCCACCGCTAATCAAACACTTGGTTGCTAATTCATGTTTTAGCTTAGTTTAGTCTCATCATGAGATTCTTCTATTGTATTCTTATTTCTAACACCTCCCGGGGGAGTGTCCAACCCACCAGACATGCCTAGGGCACCTAGAACGTGTGGCAACTCCACGGTCATGCGGTGACCATGCCAATTTACGTGCTCCGGAGTTGGGGCCTTTGGCCACCGTCCAAACTTCGACATCTTGCCACCACACCATGTATCTCTGATTAAATAGATACTTATGTACCTAGAAATGTTTTCTGGAAAAAATAAAGAGCAAACTATAAGGCAGCTTCAGTTCAAATTTGACCCGCTTCCTACTGAATCGGCGGAAATTTGTCTTTTTCATGAGAGGTGGATCAAAGAATTTTACACACAACCATTTGGTCAATTATACATTAAATATGGCCTAATATTTTAGAAAATTGATTTGGTCCAATTTTGCAACAAATATATGGTAGGTCCTTCACAAAAAAACTCATTTTGGGCACTCAAAAAATGGAAAATGAATTTTTCGTCCAAAGAAATTGAAAAATTCCTTAGGCAACATTGTTTGCCATTCCAAGATGCACCCTTGTGCATGATATGAGATCATTTGAACAAACTATGCCATGAATGTGGCCATAAGATTGATCATTTGGCTTGAAAGCCATGAATCTTCACACATAATAGCTCATTTCTAAGAACACTTTTTAAAAATAATTGCCGTATTACAAGTTTATTATTTTTCCTGGTAACTTGGTCATATATAATGACACAATGCGAAGGTTTTCCAATTTTTAATTTTTTTTAATTTTTCATGTCCATTTCAAAATGCGGTCAAAACGGCGGGCATGACCATTCCTAGCTAGTGGTTGAATCTTGGAAAACTTTTGATGTTTCTCTGATTAAATAGATACTTTTGTACCTAAAAATAATTTTTGGAAAAAATCATGAGCAAACTATGAGGCAGTTGTAGTTCAAACTTGACCCACCTCCATCTGAATCGGCGGAATTTTGTCTTTTTACGAGAGGTTGATCAAACCTTTTGACACCCAACAATTTGGTCAATTGTACATTAAATATGGCCTAGTATTTTGGAAAATTGATTTGGTCCAATTTTGCAACAAATATATGGTAGGTCCTTCACAAAAAAACTCATTTTGGGCACTTGAAAAATGGAAAATGAATTTTTCGTCCAAAGAAAATGAAAATTTCCTTAAGCAACATTGTTTGTCATTCGAAGATGCAAACTTGTGCACAATATGGTATCTTTTTTTGAATTTTTCATGTGAAAAAGTAGAAGAAAAATAAAAGGAAAAACACAATTGCATGTGTGCTTTATTCTCATTGGTGGAATTACTTATGACACAGATCGATGACATGGCGCCCATCCATCCATCCATCTATCTATAGAAAAGAAGAAAAAAAGATCCCACCCACCCCTCGCTCGCTCTCTCCCTCACGAACCCCTCTGTCTTGCGACCTCTCCCTCTCCCCCACGAACCTCTCTCCCTCGCCGCCACCCACCACCCACATCGGCCAGTTTCGTCGAGCTCCGGCGGCGCGTATCACACCCCCGAGCTCCCCTATGTCCACACCTCCTTCCCCTCCGGCTAGAATCAGCGCTCAAGCCATCCACCAGCCCCCATGGCTAGCTAGGGTTTCGGCCACCACCCCTTACCTGGTCGGGATCCGCCACATCCGGCAACGTCGAGGCCAGCAGGCGCCGGATTCGACACCGGCGTGCCCAGGTTGGTCCCTCTCCTTCTTGTTCGCCCCACCCTCTTCTCCCCACCTCACCTATTCTTTCCTGTGATTTCCTTTCATGCAGATCCATGGCACAGGGGACGAGAAGCAGGACAGGCATAGACGGAGGAACACCATCTTCATCCCCAGCCCCGACGCCAAAGGTGATTGCATCAAAAATATGGAGGCGTTCAAGAAGCGAGCGAGCAAGTTCAAGGAGCAGGTCTCCAAGCAGCAGCAGCAGGTAAGCACCATCTGAGATCTGATGATTTCTGCCTTGCGGCATAGTCATTGGTCAAGGGGCGAGATTTCCCCTTGGAATGATTTGATGCATCGTGCGTGTGGGAGCCGCCAATGAATGAGCGAGATCGCCTGTGACCCTCGGATCTGCTATTGAAATTGCTATGCTATTCTCAGAGTTTAATTCCCTAAGCTGCTACTCACTTAGACTACAGACTGTTAACCTGCTACTGACTTAGACTACAGACTGTTAACCTGCTACTGATTTAGACTACAAACCATTTAATCTTATGCTAAACTATTGCCTTCGTTAGGTAGAGGAAGTTCAGTATCATCCCTGTCGTGTTGCCTAGCTTAACTGTGTCGGTTTCTAGGTGTATATCTATGGATGCACTCAATAGCTAGTATAGAATGTTTAAGGCCCCGTTTGTTAGCTCAGTTTTTTCTAAGTATTTTGATAATACTGCAGTATTTCAGATTACCATGGTTTTAATTATTATGAAGTGTTTGGCTGTCAGTCGGGGAAAACGACACCTATGGGATCCCGAGAACCCCTAATACGGTTGGCGGGGGCGAAGAGCTGCGCAAAGAGCAGGTCTAGCGATCAACGCGAGGGGATTTTTACCCAGGTTCGGGCCGCAAATGATGCGTAAAACCCTAGTCCTGCTTGTCTGTGTTTATCTTGTGTTCTTCAGTTCTTGGACTAGCTACGATGCGTGCACCGTCCAAAAAGTCCGAATCCTTCCATAGTACGCCTCGGGCCTCCTTTTATATGTCAAAGGGGTCGCCACAGTGGCACACAGGAGGTGGAAAGTATCTACAGTGTACAAGTTTATCGCCTGACACCGTAGGACAAACGCATTTAATGCGCTGCCTACGTGCACTCTTGCTTTATCGGGGACGGCAACAGTGCTCGTCCCGTCCATCACCGCCTCGCCTTGCTTCGACGCGCGTCCAAGCTGACGAGGCATGCAGCGCCATGCTGGCTGGCTGGTTGCTGTGCTGGTGCGGTGATAGGGCCTTCACGAAGACTTGCATGCCACCACGCAGGTGCTTGACTAGTTGGCCTAGAAGCTGCATGCTGCCACGCAGGTGCTTGCCTAGTTGGCGGGCTGGTTGCCGCGTCGGAACGGCCGCGGGGCAGCGGAACTTTGGTAGGTGCGGGCCTGGCCGCGGCTGAGGGAGTCCTGGATTAAGGGGTCCTCGGGTGTCCGGCCTGTTGGACATGGGCCGGACTGATGGACTGTGAAGATACAGGACCGAAGACTCTTACTCGTGTCCGGATGGGACTCTCCTTGGCGTGGAAGGCAAGCTTGGTGCCCGGATATGAAGATTCCTTTCTCTGTAACCGACTTTGTACAACCCTAGTCCCGTCTGGTGTCTATATAAACCGGAGGGGTAAGTCCGTAGAGGCAAGAATCATAATCATAGTCATACAGGCTAGACTTTTAGGGTTTTAGCCATTACGATCTCGAGGTAGATCAACTCTTGTAATACTCATATTCATCAAGATCAATCAAGTAGGAAGTAGGGTATTACCTCCATAGAGAGGGCCCAAACCTGGGTAAACATCATGTCCCCCGTCTCCTGTTACCATCGACCTTAGACGCACAGTTCGGGACCCCCTACCCGAGATCCGCCGGTTTTGGCACCGACATTGGTGGTTTCATTGAGAGTTCCGCTGCAACGTCTTAGACATGACTGATGGCTTGCCTTGTCATCAAGGACAGTATCACCGCCGGAGGTGCCCTGACCTCAGGCCAAACCCTCCGGCTTGGCGGCTTTATCATGACCGTCCCTACGGCCGTTAAGCCAACGATGACTTCTCGGGTCATCGAAAACCACCTCCGTTTTAGCTCCGAATACTCTAAGCAGATGGATCCGACCAAGTTATCGTCTTTGAACGAGCTCCTAGATCGCATCGCCTCCCTGGGGGTCGCTACAGACTACGATCGGATTGGGCTTAAACCCGACCAGAGAGAAATTATATCTCCGCCGATCACCCACCAGATAGCGGTAGTTGAGGAGCAAGACGACAACTCTCCCTCTATATTGAGGACGAATTGTGTTCGGATTTCCGAGCTCGAAGAACCGGACACCTGCCTTGGGAAAGACATAGCCCGCCCTCCGAACCTGGAATCGGACGACGGGCCTGAAAAATCAGTTCATATCCCGGAGCCCGAGCTATTAAGTTCGGAAGTTCTTCAAACTTCGGATTCGAAATTGGGTCAGGGTTCGGATTTAAAGCCACCCACCCACCCAGATTGGCGCGATCTCACGTACATACAGCAGCAGTCTCAGGAAACAGTCCATCACTTTTGGGCCAGATTCCTCCTTGGCAAAGACAAGATTAAAGATTGCCGTGACGAAGACATGATCTCAGCATTCTGCAATAATTGCACGGACGAAGGACTCCTCAACGCCATCAATCACCGTCGCGTATTACACTTTGCTGACTTGGCAACCATCGTACAGAAGTACTGCGCAATGGAAAGCGCCTGGAAAACTCAGGCAGCTCTCTAGGAACCACCGGTTTCCAACAACCCTTCGTCCGGGCAAAAAGGGTGCACCCTCGCGGCGCACCAGATCCAATAGTAAAGAAATCTAAGCACATCACGGGGTGCAGAACCGTTCTAGAGGGATGGCTCAATTGGCCATGCAAAATACATGCAACACCAGACACCATACCAACCCACAGCCTTAGAGCATGTTGGATACTCCGGCAAGTGGCCAAGAGCGGCGAGGATATCATCACCAAAAATATACCAGTGCAACACCCCCCGGAAGATGACGACCCCATCGTATTGACAGTCTTCGAGACTTTCGCTTCAAACAATCGACGTAAAAGGGATTTCCGCAACCTCGCCGAAGTCTGCCAAGTTGTAGCAATAAACCCTTGGAACGACACGGCCATAACTTTCAATGCCAGTGATGAACCAAAGTTCCGGACAGTCCGGGCACCAGCTGCCTTGGTCCTCAATCCAATTGTGGATGGGTTTCGGCTCACCAAAGTACTCATGGACGGCGGCAGCGGATTAAACCTCATCTACGAGGATACGCTCAATAAAATGGAAATAGATAGGAGCCGCATCGAGCAAAGTAGCACGATCTTCCGGGGAATCATTCCCAGCCGGGAGGGCCGATGCGCGGGAAAAATCACGCTCGACGTGGTATTCGGCACACCGGAGAATTATCGATCCGAAGAGATAACCTTCCAAGTGGCTCCTTTCAACAGCGGATATCACGCCCTATTGGGGCGAGATGCATTTACATGCTTCCAAGGTATATCTCATTACGGATACATGAAGCTCAAGATGCCCGGGCCCAACGGTATCATCAATCTTGCCAGTGATCTGGACATTGCACTTCGTGCCGAAAATAAAACCGCATCCCTGGCCCTCGAGGCATTGTCTGAAATACTCGCGACCGAAGAGCTAACCGCGTTGCGTTCTACTATGGATAGGGATGACGTAATCTTGGACAAACGACCCAAATCTACCTCCTTTAAACCAGCAGATGAAATAGTCAAATTTCAAGTCCACCCGACGGACCCCAAGAAGACAGCATCCATCGGGGCACAACTCAACCCAACGGTCGACGCCACGCTACGAGAGTTCCTGCGTGAGAACCGGGACATATTTGCCTGGTACCCTTCTGATATGCCAGGAATGCCACGCAGGTTGGCCGAACACAGCCTCAATATATTAAAGGGATATAAACCGGTCAAGCAAACACTGCGGCGTTTTTCCGAACCCAAACGACAAGCTATGGGAGAGGAGCTGGCTAAGTTACTCGAGGCCGGATTCATCAGAGAAATAAAACACCCGAACTGGCTAGCAAACCTAGTGATGGTAGCAAAGAAGGATAAATCCTGGCGCCTATGCATCGATTTCAAAGACCTCAACAAGGCCTGCCCTAAGGATCCCTTCCCCCTCCCTCGCATCGATCAGATTACTGATGCAACCGCAGGACACGACTCACTGTGTTTCCTCGACGCATACTCCGGATACCATCAAATCAAGATGAAGGAGTCCGATGAAGCCACAACGACACTCATTACCCCATATGGGCCTTTCTGCTTCAACACTATGCCTTTCGGGCTCAAAAACGCAGGAGCCACCTACCAACGCATGATCCAAACATGCCTGGAGAAACAGATCGGCAAGACAGTTGAAGCATGCGTGGATGATGTCCTCATCAAAACCAGGCACGCCGAGTCATTAATAGAGGATCTACGTCTCACATTCGACAACCTCCGGACATATGACATCAAGCTCAATCCGGAAAAGTGTGTTTTCGGCGTCCCCGCCGGAAAACTGCTGGGCTTCATCATTTCCAATAGAGGAATTGAGGCAAATCCAACCAAAATCCGAGCTTTGTCACAATTGGCTACGCCAACAGACCTTAAACAGGTCCAAAAACTCGCGGGATGCATGGCAGCTTTAAGCCGCTTTATCTCCAGATTGGGAGAAAAAGCATTGCCACTCTATCGCCTCCTCCGACGCACTGACCACTTCGAGTGGATGGACGCGGCAACGGCCGGACTGGAGGAAATAAAGGCCCTTTTAGCGAGTAACCCAATCCTGGCCGCACCGAACGTCGGCGAACCCATGTTATTATACATATCGGCAACACACCAGGTGGTGAGCGTCGTGCTCGTCGTTGAGCGAGAGCATGACAGACACAAATTCCCGCTCCAGAAACCGGTATACTACGTATCCACCGTCCTCACACCATGCAAATCCCGATACCCTCATTATCAAAATATAGCATACGCGGTCTTCATGGCATCCCGGAAGCTGCGACACTACTTTCAAGAGTGCTCGATTACGGTGGCTTCTGAGGTACCACCCAACGACATAATAAACAACCGCGATGCCACGGGCCGGATTGCTAAGTGGGCCATTGAGCTCCTTCCATTCGACATAACATACAAACCGAGTGTCGCCATTAAATCCCAAGTACTGGCCAACTTCGTCGCCGAATGGACAGAGGCCGAACTCCCTAAAGAGTATGGCACATATTCCAACTGGGTTATGTACTTCGATGGTTCCAAAATGTTGGCGGGGTTAGGGGCGGGCATTGTCTTAAAGTCCCCCCACGTGAGACGTAGTTCAGTACGTACTCCAAATATTATACACAGACTCCAACAACGCAGCCGAATATGAGGCCTTGTTGCATGGTCTTCGGATGTCTTTCTCCATGGGCATACAACGCCTTGAAGTGCGCGGGGACTCAAACCTCACAATATCTCAAATAAATGGAGATTTCGATGCCAAAGACCCGAAAATGGCGGCTTACCGTAACGCCGTTCTCAATTTCATCATGTGGCTCGAGAAAGTAATCAAGCGGCAGACGTCCTTGCTCGCATCGGCGCCAAGCGCGACCCCGTCCCACCTAACATCTTTCTGGATAGGCTGTTTAAGCCGTCCGTGGTGTGGCAAGGGGAGAAAGGCAACACCAGTCCGGATCCGACTATAACCCCAGATGCCGAACACACCGATATCATCGGGGGCTCAGCCACCGAAATAACACCGTCGGCCCATCTCATCATGGCAGTCTTTGCCCCATGGACCAAACCCTTCTTGGCCTACCTTAATAGGCGAGAACTTGCTACCTCTTGAGCACTGCGTTGGTTTTCCCTTGAAGAGGAAAGGGTGATGCAGTAAAGTAGCATAAGTATTTCCCTCAGTTTTTGAGAACCAAGGTATCAATCCAGTAGGAGACCACGCTCGAGTCCCACGCACCTACACAAACAAATAAGAACCTCGCAACCAACGCGATAAAGGGGTTGGCAATCCCTTCACGGTCACTTAGGAGAGTGAGATCTGATAGAGATGATAAGATAATATTTTTGGTATTTTTATGATAAAGAGTAAAAGTAAAGATTGCAAGGTAAACAGTAATAGAAATAGCTTGTTGACGGAAGATTAATATGATGGAAAATAGACCCCGGGGCCATAGGTTTCACTAGTGGCTTCTCTCAAGATAGCATAAGTATTACGGTGGGTAAATGAATTACTGTCGAGCAATTGATGGAATTGAGCATAGTTATGAGAATATCTAGGTATGATCATGTATATAGGCATCACGTCCGTGACAAGTAGACCGACTCCTGCCTGCATCTGCTACTATTACTCCACACATCGACCGCTATCCAGCATGCATCTAGAGTATTAAGTTCATAAGAACAGAGTAACGCTTTAAGCAAGATGACATGATGTAGAGGGATAAACTCATGCAATATTATATAAACCCTATCTTTTTATCCTCGATGGCAACAATACAATACGTGTCGTTTCCCCTACTATCACTGGGATCAAGCACCGCAAGATTGAACCCAAAGCTAAGCACTTCTTCCATTGCAAGAAAGATCAATCTAGTAGGCCAAACCAAATTGATAATTCGAAGAGACTTGCAAAGATAACCAATCATACATAAAAGAATTCAGAGGAGATTCAAATATTTTTCATAGATAATCTTGATCATAAACCCACAATTCATCGGATCTCGACAAACACACCGCAAAAGAAGAGTTACATCAAATAGATCTCCAAGAGAATCGAGGAGGACTTTGTATTGAGATCCAAAGAGAGAGAAGAAGCCATCTAGCTAATAACTATGGACCCGGAGGTCTGAGGTAAACTACTCACACATCATCGGAGAGGCTATGGTGTTGATGTAGCAGCCCTCCGTGATCAATGCCCCCTCCGGCAGAGCGCCGGAAAAGGCCCCAAGATGGGATCTCACGGGTACAGAAGGTTGCGGCGGTGGAAATAGGGTTTTGGCTCTGTTTCTGATGGTTTGGGGGTACGTAGGTATATATAGGAGGAAGAAGTAGGTCGGTGAAGCTACGAGGGTCCCACGAGGGTGGAGGGCGCACCCAGGGGGGTAGGTGCGCCCCCTGCCTCGTGGCCTCCTCGGTGATTTCTTGACGTCCACTCCAAGTCCTCTGGATCACGTTTGTTCCAAAAATAACTCTCCCGAAGGTTTCATTCCGTTTGGACTCCGTTTGATATTCCTTTTCTGCGAAACACTAAAATAGGCAAAAAACAGCAATTTCGGCTGGTCCTCCGGTTAATAGGTTAGTCCTAAAAATAATATAAAAGTGTATAATAAAGCGCATTAAACATCCAAAACAGAATATATAATAGCATGGAACAATCAAAAATTATAGATACGTTGGAGACGTATCAAGCATCCCCAAGCTTAATTCCTGCTCGTCCTCGAGTAGGTAAATGATAAAAACAGAATTTTTGATGTGGAATGCTACTTAGCATAATTTTCAATGTAATTCTCTTATTTGTGGTATGAATATTCAGATCCGAAAGATTCAAGATAAAAGTTTAATATTGACATAAAAGTAATAATACTTCAAGCATACTAATAAAGCAATCATGTCTTCTCAAAATCACATGGCCAAAGAAAGTTATCCCTACAAAATCATATAGTCTGGCTATGCTCTATCTTCACCACACAAAGTATTTAAATCATGCACAACCCCGATGACAAGCCAAGCAATTGTTTCATACTTTTGATGTTCTCAAACTTTTTCAATCTTCACGCAATACATGAGCGTGAGCCATGGATATAGCACTATAGGGGGAATAGAATGGTGGTTGTGGAGAAGACAAAAAGGGGAAGATAGTCTCACATCCACTAGGCGTATCAACGGGCTATGGAGATGCCCATTAACGGATATCAATGTGAGTGAGAAGAGATTGCCATGCAACGGACGCACTAGAGCTATAAGTGTATGAAAGCTCAACAATGAAAACTAAGTGGGTGTGCATCCAACTTGCTTGCTCACGAAGACCTAGGGCAATTTGAGGAAGCCCATCATTGGAATATACAAGTCAAGTTCTATAATGAAAAATTCCCACTAGTATATGAAAGTGACAAAACAAGAGACTCTCTATCATAAAGATCATGGTGCTACTTTGAAGCACAAGTGTGGAAAAAGGATAGTAGCATTGTCCCTTCTCTCTTTTCTCTCATCATTTTTTTGGTTGGGCCTTTTCTCTTTTTTTATGGCCTCTTTGTTTTAGTCCGGAGTCTCATCCCGACTTGTGGGGGAATCATAGTCTCCATTATCCTTTCCTCACTTGGGACAATGCTCTAATAATGATGATCATCACACTTTTATTTACTTACAACTCAAGTATTACAACTCAATACATAGAACAAAATATGACTCTATATGAATGCCTCCGGCGGTGTACCGGGATATGCAATAAATCAAGAGTGACATGTATGAAGATAATGAACGGTGGCTTTGCCACAAATACGATGTCAACTACATGATCATGCAAAGCAATATGACAATGATGGAGCGTGTCATAGTAAACGGAACGGTGGTAAGTTGCATGGCAATATATCTCGGAATGGCTATGGAAATGCCATGATAGGTAGGTATGGTGGCTGTTTTGAGGAAGGTATATGGTGGGTGTATCATACCGGCGAAAAGTGCGCGGTATTAGAGAGGCTAGCAATGGTGGAAGGATAAGAGTGCATATAATCCATGGACTCAACATTAGTCATAAAGAACTCATATACTTGTTGCAAAAATCTATTAGTTATCAAAGCAAAGTATTACGCGCATGCTCCTAGGGGGATAGATTGGTAGGAAAAGACCATCGCTCGTACCCGACCGCCACTCATAAGGAAGACAATAAATAAATCATGCTCCGACTTCATCACATAACGGTTCACAATACGTGCATGCTACGGGAATCAAAAACTTTAACACAAGTATTTCTCAAATTCATAACCACTCAACTAGCATGACTCTAATATCAGCATCTTCATATCTCAAAACAATTATCAAGTATCAAACTTCTCTTAGTATTCAACGCACTTATAAGAAAGTTTTTTCCTAATCTTGGATGACTATCATATTAGGACTAATTTCACAATTAAAGCAAATTCCCATGCTGTTTTGTAGGGCTCTCAAAATAATATAAGTGAAGCATGAGAGAACAATAGTTTCTATAAAACAAACCACCGCCGTGCTCTAAAAGATATAAGTGAAGCACTAGAGCAAAAACTATATAGCTCAAAAGATATAAGTGAAGCACATAGAGTATTCTAATAAATTCCGAATCATGTGTGTGTCTCTCAAAAGTGTATTAAGAGAGGATTATTGTGGTAAACTAAAAGCAAAGACTCAAATTATACAAGACGCTCCAAGAAAAACACTTATCATGTGGTGAATAAAAATATAGCTCCAAGTAAAGTTACCGATGGACGAAGACGAAAGAGGGGACGCCTTCTGGGGCATCCCAAAGCTTTGGCTTTTTGGTGTCCTTGGATTTACCTTGGGGTGCCTTGGGCATCCCCAAACTTAGGATCTTGCCACTCCTTGTTCCATAACCCATCAAATCCTTACCCAAAACTTGAAAACTTCATAACACAAAACTTAACAGAAAACCTCGTGAGCTCCGTTAGCGAAAGAAAAGAAAACACCACTTCAAGGTACTGTATTGAACTCATTATTTATTTATTTTGGTGTTAACTTACTGTATTCAAACTTCTCTATGGTTTATAAACTATTTTACTAGCCATAGATTCATCAAAATAAGCAAACAACACACGAAAAACAGAATCTGTCAAAAACAGAACAGTATGTAGTAATCTGTAACTAACGCAAACTTCTGAACTCTAAACATTCTACCAAAATAGGACGACCTAAATAATTTGTTTATTGATCTTCTGCAATTTGAATCAGTATTATATCACGTTCTGGTAATTTTTAACAATTGTTTTCGTGAACAGAAAGTTTCTGGAATTTTCAGCAAGATCAAATAACTATTATCCAAGAAGATCCTATAGATTTTACTTGGCACAAACACTAATTAAAACACAAAGAAAATCTAACCAGAGGCTAGATCAAAGATTTATTCCTAAACTGGAGCAAAAAGCAAAAAAACTAAAATAAAATTGGGTTGCCTCCCAACAAGCGCTATCGTTTAACGCCCCTAGCTAGGCATAAACAAGGATAGATCTAGGTATTACCATAATAATGGTAAGGTAAATCATGAAAACTCCTTTCGTATTGTCTACGTTTAGCAGCAAGTTTCCTTTGTGGCAAGCAAAAGTAATCAAAGGGGTTAAATTTAATAGGACAAAAGTCCCCAAGATCAAGCTCGGGAGGTATGGGTTCCTCCCTTGGCCCCTTATATTGCACAACCAATTCATCATTACAAGCGTTCTTTTGACAAAAAGTCACGAGTCTTTGCTCAAGAGAAAAACCTAACCCATTATTCTGAATAGCAAAGTCGTCATTAAGTTCAGAAATTCTATCAACTAAAACATCGGTAGGAACCTTTTTTCTAAGGTTTTCATTATAGGCAACATGATCCAAAGATTGTAAACGCAGTATGTCTTCTTGATTAAAAAGGATAGCTTCTATGGGAGGATGACCGGTATCCACCCTATAATGCGCAAAAATTTCTTTAGCCTCTTTCATTATAAATCTAAAGTCATGGGCCAAAAAGATAGTAGTGGCACGCTTAATAGAAGAGTACTCAATATTAGAAAATTCTGGGAAAATTCTTTGTATGCAAGGATGCATATGAAGAAATTTCCTTTCAAGTTCAACTACGAGCAAAGATATCGCATCCACAAGGCTACTAGTTCTATGAAGAATAGAGCCACCCATGATGGGCAAAGCACCAACACAAGTAAAGAAATCTTGAATAACTCCTTTCCCAATAAAATTACCACTACCGACTCGAAGCATATTAGTATGCAAGATAGTAGGTTCCTCAAGAGGATCATCGAAGGCATCAAAGTTTCCCAAGTTATTATTATTGCCATCATTAGCGATAACCTCCCCAGATTCAGACATGGCGAAAGGAAGGCGAGCGGAAAAGAGGCGAACGGAAAAAGAGAGGGCGAATAAAACGGCAAGGGTGAAGTGGGGGAGAGGAAAACGAGAAGCAAATGGCAAATAATGTAATGCGAGGGATAAGAGTTTGTGATGGGTACTTGGTATGTCTTGACTTTTGCGTAGACTCCCCGGCAACGGTGCTAGAAATGGCTCGTTGTCGGGAAATCAAATCTTGACTTGACTTGGCGCGAATCTCCCCGGCAACGGCGCCAGAAATCCTTCTTGCTACCTCTTGAGCACTGCGTTGGTTTTCCCTTGAAGACGAAAGGGTGATGCAGTAAAGTAGCGTAAGTATTTCCCTCAGTTTTTGAGAACCAAGGTATCAATCCAGTAGGAGACCACGCTCGAGTCCCACGCACCTACACAAACAAATAAGAACCTCGCAACCAACGCGATAAAGGGGTTGTCAATCCCTTCACGGTCACTTACGAGAGTGAGATCTGATAGAGATGATAAGATAATATTTTTGGTATTTTTATGATAAAGAGTCAAAGTAAAGATTGCAAGGTAAACGGTAATAGAAATAGCTTGTTGACGGAAGATTAATATGATGGAAAATAGACTCGGGGGCCATAGGTTTCTGTGGCACCCCGGCTCAGAGAAAACCGGAATGCCCCGTATTCCAGCCCAGAGATCGAGGAGAAGTCTTCTGGAATACGGCACTGCTTAGCATAGAACAAACCAGCTTTCTATTATTACACGAATATGAATACAAGGTCTCTGATATTACAATGAATAACATCGGCACGGCGACACTATGCCATCCTCAGTTGCTCTATGCAAGCAGCAGAACAACTCGAAGCAGCGGAAAAACTACTAGCAGCGGAACAACGACGACGGTGGTGAACTCCACTCCGCAGGGACTCTGGCTGGAACGCTTATCCTAGCTCGCGAACACAGGAACAACACCAAACAAGCAAGCAATCCAGGCACGACCCGCAAACTGGCATGACACGCTAGGTCAGTACATTGAATGTACTTGCAAGCTCACAATAACCAGAAGCATTCAAGACAAACAACAGCATGGCAATTACAGGTTAAGCAGGAATTATCATGAGATCATCAGAATAACATGGCATGAACAATATGGACATGATACAGGTAGAACAACATGAGCATGGCATGAACATATAGATCTGACGCTACTAGCATGCAACATGATAACACTATATGCACTATTTATTCTGCTTGGGTTACTACGTAACCATCACATGCATCACTTACCAACCTCGGACATCACACGATTATCTCAGGAACAATCAAGCTTGGTATAAACAATACCGTAGTAATCATTAAATGACCACAAGGAGCTTGATCTTTACCCATGATTCTCGCACAACATCACGAATATCCAACAACTCGGTATCCTCGATACCACGGTGATCATTCCGGCGATCACAACCATGACCAACACTTGGTCTCAAACGGTGATCTTTTCGGCGATCACAACCAACTTATCTCATCATCGAACCGGGGTTGTTATTAATCAAGTTATTATTAATACTGTTGACTCACGGTGGGACCGACACGAACTGGGCCCTTATCCGCGGGCGCGGCTATTGATAGATTTAGTATACACTCTGCAGAGGTTAGTACACTGTACCCACACCACGGAACCCATGGCCTCGCACTCCCATTCGGGTGGACCAACGGCGTTCCGACAAAACCGATCTACTGCCATGACACTCTCCCGGCCACTCCGACTCACTCCCCATTGGGCTAGTCCTGGGTGGCCCCGTGTCTACCAAAGACACAACGACCACCGTCGTGGTCCGTCCCAAACAGGGACAAAAGCGCTTATCATCCAACCTACGGGCACACAAGGTTATGTCTGCCTACCTGATCAGGGTAAGCATGCCCATTACCTTCCCTAGTTGGAGGCACCGGCGAGAGGCATGACAATAGACCCAGTTAGGACCTTCCCATAAGGTAAGCGTGGTTGCACTGGTCAGTTTTGATATGGTGGCACCATGACTCAGCCAATAGTTGTTCAAGTTCAATTTAATCCGGTTAAACTTGATTGCAAATATGCTGAGCCATGATAAAATAACATGATGTAATTACAATGCATGAGCATGATATCAACATAAGCATGAGAGTACGACATAACTATCCACTATATCAACAATGAATCATATCCAACTGAGCATGGCATACTGACTAACATGAACATCACAAGTACATACTTTTCAGAAACATAGCATGACCACTAGCATCAACAATAAATATCATGCAAGAACGTAACAACAATGCAAGCATTTAACCAATGGGATGCAATGAAACATGTATAACAACGGTACTTGGGACAGACGACAGTTATGCACCGATGACCATCACCAACATCAACAGGTACTACTAGCAAGCATAAGAATATGAAAGGAATACTAGCAAACCAGGTGCATAACAACATAGCAAGAAGGTAAGCACTAACCCAGAAGCATTACCGAAACAACGATAACCATATTTTAAACAAGCAAACATTTAATAAATATTCAAGTTGAAAACCATGGCTACTGCATGACTATCATGCAAGTGGGTATTGAGGCTTGCCTGGGGTGAAGAAAGCACCGGGAAAGAGTGCGAGAAGCTCGCGGAAAGATTTGCCGGAAACAGTTCTCTCTCAGAGGGGCTGTTTACGTGCAAGGGAAAAAGGTCATTTTCAGAATGTTAAAGCATAGTGAAAATGATACCAACAGAACGGGCTCGACGAGACGAAGAAATGGCCTTTGGAATCACCTCATTTGGAGTTGTGGTTACAAAGATATGAAGGGTTGAAGTTCAGGGACTTTTCTGCAAAAATATCATCACAAGCAAGTCCCTGAGTGGATAAGGCAGAAGCGCAAAGTTAGAAATACGCTTTCTGTTTAAGAAAACACATTCTGGGTTGAAATAGAGAGGAAATACGCTTTCAGTAAAAGAAAGCGTACTTTGAGCTAAAGCAGAGGAAAAATGCGCTTTCCCGAAGATGAAAACGTACTCGACCGAGTACGCCTCCACTTAATCCAGTCGGCCGAGGCGGGACCGGGGCGTGTGACGCTGACGTGCGGGTCCCGTAGGCTGTGGGGCCCGTCACTTATCCAGCTAGGCAGGCGGGGTCAACGCCTACCCACCGACAGGTGGGGCCGCATGGAGATGGGGCCCACCAGGCTCCTGTCTTTTTCCTCCTCCTCGCTGCGCCCCGATGGAAACAGAGGAGGGAGGCAAGGAGGAGACCGGCGACAGGGCGGGCAACTCCGGCCGTCCCAGGCTCAGGCGAGAGCACCGGCCGGTTCGGGGCGGAGTGCCGCGCCCATCCAGACGAGAAAAGGGCGCCGGGGAGGACCAGGGCGACGGGGCTCACGGCGATAGGGAGGCGGCCATTCTCGGGGCACGGTCCTAGGGGTGCTCCGGCATGGTGGAGAGAGGGTAGGGAGGTTCGTCGGACTCCGGGGAAGCCGGGGGTGGTGGCTAGGGGAAGAGTAGGGCTCTGGTGGCCGTGAATTTAGGATGAGGAGGCCCGCGGCCATGGCGGTAATGGTGGAGCAGGAGAGCTCCAGAGGCTCGGGCGGATGGATGGGAAGGTTGCTGGGAGTGAGGGGGGCTGGTGGTGTGCTCAAACACTTCGGGGGAGGGCTATATATAGCCGGGCGAGGGAGGCAGTGGCCGAGTGCCGCCGCTCGAGCTCGGCCAAAGCTCTGGCGAGGCTCAGCGAGCACGGGAGGGCGCGGGAAGGCGACGAGGAAGGCAACGGACGAGCTACAGAGGCGCATAGGGTGAGGGGGCCGAGGGCGCAAAGGAAAAGCGGCCGAATGCCATTAAAGCCTCGGTCGGCTACAGTGCGTCCGTGGGCCAGCGGCGACGAGAGCTGACGGACGGGCTGACGGAGGGGGAGAAGGCTCCAGGAGGACGGCGACAACGCAGGCTAGCTGTTGGACAGGCTCACGACCGCGAAGGCGACGAGAGGAGGAGGGGCCCGAGCACAAACGACGTTCTGGCCGCGCACACTGCATGCCAAAGCGGTGGTCACCGCGCGCACTGGTGCACACAGTGCCACAAGCGATGCCAAACGATGTCTGGGGTGGAGTCCTTCCTGGGGAGGTTGCAACTGCGGTGGTAGTTTGGTTAAAAGTGACACGGTTAAATGGCAGTTAACACCTGAAGTTTACTACAGTAAACTTGATCGTGTACTGCTGCTCAACAGGGAGATGATTGGGTCAAATGGAGTTGTCTGCGAGGTTGAGGTAAAGAAGGACTTACATCCTGGTAACTATGGAGGGGTTTGGATCAAGATTTAACAGAGTTGCTTTGCAACTGCCAAATATGGTCCAGAATCAAGATTTGGATGATGCACTCTGATGAAGCATCAACTTGAGCTCAAATTGGGCAAGGCAGAGTCATTTGGTCCTATGAATATGCTCAAAAAGTCTCATACCAATTGGCCAAGCCAAACTGGTACATGCTTCACAAACATCTCTTGTGGACAAAAACTTGCAAAAATTCTAGAGAAATAATGGCCTAATGAACCATGCCCAAAATGGGTGGAGGTAAGTTATATGGATAATAGAAGGCCTAGAAAAAGTGGCAGCCATAATGGAGCAAGATAAAATATACTTGCTTCACAAACTGAAATTTTGGACAGAATCAAATAATTGAAGATGAGCTCACATGGAGGCATGACATGAGCTGTACTTTGGTTGAGGGCTATGATATGATGATATGAGGGATCATGCAAAATGGCAACTCATTTGGATATGCCTAGCTTGCACCTCCTTCACAAAGCTTCTTTGTGGATAGAAACTTTGGAAAATCATAATTAAATAATTACTAGGAAAATGAGGTTGCATTTTGGCATCTGGCAAAGATATGGACAGGAAAAGGTGTCGAAGGAGTTTGAGGTCAATTGGGAAAAGGAAAATAGCACTTGCTTCACAATGTGCCATTTAGGGCAGAATATGAAATGAATTATTTGGGCATGATGATACACATGACAAATGAAATATTTTGCCATATTTGAGAAAGATATGACCCAAAAAATTTATGAGAATTATTTGGGAATTTTAGGAGTGATGGAAATAAAGGTTGCTTCACAACCTAGGGCAATTTGAGTTATTCCTTTAATAGAAAAGGAATATTCCCAAGAAAAAGAATATTGGGATTTGGGCTAGGATGAAAATGACAGGGTCTAGGGAAGGATTTGGGAATGACAAGCCACTCTAGAAGCAAAGAAGAGTTCATCTTCTTTAGTTTCCAGACCACAAAGCCACAGAAAAAAGAAAAGTCAAGCAAAAACCTCAGAAAAACAAAAGAAAAAGAAAGGGCCAAAAATCAGGCTGTCACAGTTTCACTAGTGGCTTCTCTCAAGATAGCATAAGTATTACGGTGGGTAAACGAATTACTGTCGAGAAATTGATAGAATTGAGCATAGTTATGAGAATATCTAGGTATGATCATGTATATAGGCATCACATCCGTGACAAGTAGACTGACTCCTGCCTGCACCTACTACTATTACTCCACACATCGACCGCTATCCAGCATGCATCTAGAGTATTAAGTTCATAAGAACAGAGTAACGCTTGAAGCAAGATGACATGATGTAGAGGGATAAACTCATGCAATATGATATAAACCCCATCTTTTTATCCTCGATGGCAACAATACAATACATGTCGTTTCCCCTACTGTCACTGGGATCGAGCACCGCAAGATTGAACCCAAAGCTAAGCACTTCTCCCATTGCAAGAAAGATCAATCTAGTAGGCCAAACCAAATTGACAATTCGAAGAGACTTGCAAAGATAACCAATCATACAAAAAAGAATTCAGAGGAGATTCAAATATTGTTCATAGATAATCTTGATCATAAACCCACAATTCATCGGATCTCGACAAACACAACGCAAAAGAAGAGTTACATCAAATAGATCTCCAAGAGAATCGAGGAGGACTTTGTATTGAGATCCAAAGAGAGAGAAGAAGCCATCTAGCTAATAACTATGGACCCGAAGGTCTAAGGTAAACTACTCACACATCATCGGAGAGGCTATGGTGTTGATGTAGATGCCCTCCGTGATCAATGCCCCCTCCGGCGGAGCACCGGAAAAGGCCCCAAGATGGGATCTCACGGGTACAGAAGGTTGCGGCGGTGGAAATAGGGTTTTGGCTCTGTTTCTGATGGCTTGGGGGTACGTAGGTATATATAGGAGGAAGAAGTATGTCGGTGGAGCTACGAGGGGCCCACGAGGGTGGAGGGCGCACCCCCCTGCCTCGTGGCCTCCTCGGTGATTTCTTGACATCCACTGCAAGTCCTCTAGATCACGTTTGTTCCAAAAATAACTCTCCCGAAGGTTTCATTCCATTTGGAATCCGTTTGATATTCCTGTTCTGCGAAACACTAAAATAGGCAAAAAAACAACAATTTGGGCCGGGCCTCCGGTTAATAGGTTAGTCCCAAAAATAATATAAAAGTATATAATAAAGCCCATTAAACATCCAAAACAGAATATATAATAGCATGGAACAATCAAAAATTATAGATACGTTGGAGACGTATCAGAACTCCCTGAGGATCAGAATGAGGCTCGCTGCATTGTCCGGCGCTCGAAAGCCTACAAGGTCCACGACGGAGAACTCTACAAGAAAAGCCCTACCGGAGTACTCCAAAGATGTATCTCCGAGGAAGAGGGGCGGTAGCTCTTGGCTGAAATTCATGCCGGTCTCGGTGGTCACCACGCCGCGGCTCGGGCCCTTGTAAGCAAGGCCTTCCGTACAGGTTTCTATTGGCCGACGGCCCGAGCAGATGCACAGGACCTTGTCCAACGTTGCGTCGGATGCCAGCTTTTCGCCAACCAAAGCCATTTGCCACCCACTGCTCTACAAACAATCCCCATCACTTGGCCTTTCGCGGTCCGGGGGCTTGATATGGTCGGACCCCTTAAAGGAGGAAGCCATAAGAAAAAGTATCTGCTGGTCATGGTGGATAAATTCACTAAGTGGATAGAGGCCAAACTAGTTAAAACAGTCGAAGCGGGGCCAGTGATTGAATTCATATCCAGTTTTGTGCACCGTTATGGTGTTCCACACAGCATCATCACCGATAACGGCTCCAATTTCACAGCCGATGAGGTGAAAACCTGGTGTGCTAATCTAGGCATTAAACTCGATTATGACTCTGTCTATCACCCGCAAACAAACGGTCAAGTCGAATAGGCCAATGTGTCTCATCATGAGCGGCATTAAACCCAGACTAGTGCACTCTTTGAAAGAATCAGACAAGCATTGGGTTGAGGAGCTCGACTCCGTACTCTGGGGGCTACGGACCACGCCCAACCGCACCACTGGATATACACCTTTCTTCATGGTGTACGACACGGAGGCTGTGTTACCCTGCGACATTATTCATGACTCACCTCGAGTGTGCATGTACGAAGAGAGAGAGGCCGAGCTTGATCGGCAGGACAACCTAGATGCCCTGGAGGAGGAGCGCGATGTTGCAAAAGCCCGTTCCGCATTTTATCAACAACAGGATCCGCACATATCAAAGCAGAGAAGTACGGGCCAAGACTTATAACATTGGCAAACTCATTCTACGCTTGCCGAAGAAGAAAAGGGACAAACTCAAGCCCAAGTGGGAGGGTCCCTTCATCATTGACGAAGTTCTCACTGGAGGAGCGTACTGCCTGCGTGACACGTCAGACAATCGCCTAGAGCCGAACCCCTGGAACGCGGCCAGACTCCGAAGATTCTATGCCTAGCGCCGAACTCTTTGTTCGTCTCCTTCTCCCTATTGTTTCCACTATTTTTCCTCTCTTTTCGGTTTTTTCTTTTTTAGCCTTAAAGCTTTTGCGCGGCTAAACCGTGCAACCGTGATGTACCCATCTTCAAATATGTACGTCCATTATACCTGGGGGCTTCTTGGACAGAAGCTTATTATTCTTATTTTCCGAGCATCACGCTCATCACATATGCATGTTTTTCCCATATGTACCTTTTCTTCGCCATTATATGCATCGATATGACTTAAGTTTTGGCCAAGCTGGGTTGCCTGGCTTTTGTTCTTATGTCTACGTTCCTATTAGTTCGGCTAGGGCATAAAGGGAGCACCTCTGCGATTGTTACTGCCGGGTCATCCGGATGTGTAGCTCAGACTGGGTGAAGCCGAAAGCTAGCGTTCTTACAGGAATATTCGGTCGGCGGACTAAAGATGTTTTTGCATTAACTCCATTGTGAACCCCCAGATGTTACGAACACTGCGATTTCTGCAAGCACAGTTCGGACATGCACATTAACGCATGTACACCCAGGGAAAGGAACCCTTAACGGAACTATTCTCTCTAGAAGATGTTTCTTACAATCCCAATGTAATATAACATAGCTAGCCGGATACAACTTGTCTGTTCAAGCAACTATGACCATACGCCTAGTTTCCATGCATACCCCGGTCTATTTTTCCGCTCATGTATTCGGAAACACTCCGCACCTTCGGGTACAGAGGTCGACGCGAAAAGGTCTGCCATGACAATAGTTTTACAATCCGGCTAGGGACAAATATGTCAAGGAAAGTACATAGTCACTTGGACTCAAAAATTTCCTTCTCTATACCGTCTAACAGGCTGTCTAACTTACAATCCTATTGGGAATATTTGGCGGCTACTTCGACTTGGTCATATACCAAATTAATGGGAATTTCTTTTCCATCTGACCCTAGAGGCCCGACCCGAGCCATATGATTCGGATCAAGCTTGGTACACCGTGTTTTCACCATGGCCCAGACTTCTCGTGCACCTTCCCGGCAGGCCGATACCTTTCTAGTTCTTGAGACAACAGGTTGTTCTTCTCCGTAAGCACCTGGTTATATGATCATCCTTAAATCAGCTGTATCATCTGCTTCAAGTCTCGGGGGCTACTAGTATATAACTATCAGATTGGTATAATATAAACTTACCCGCATATCTTTCAAATGCTGGTCTGCGGCTCTGGTAAGCCCGTCTCGAGCAGCTCGGATGTATGCATCCGCCAAGCTAAAGCCATCGAATGCCTCTTTTGTAAAACCAGGGTCGCAAAGAATGACCCTCCGACGCCGATGACCCATGGAGCTTTCCTTTTCCGAGTTAGTGACAAATACATCATCCGAATCCTCGGCCAAAGAACAATCCGGCGTCACTCCCGTATCTGCCCTTTTTTGGCAGGGTCTGGAACCTGGCTATTGGGAGGATGACCGGTAGTATCCCCGGACATAGTCTAGCAAATGCTTTTCCTGAGAAGGCACAAGCGGAAAGTGTCACAGTTGGATGTGACTGCCAAGGGGCATATTTACGAAGCCATACCTCTTCGATGAAGGCTTGGCCGGGCCTTCGTTTGCCTTCCTCTTCAAAGGCTTGCCCGGCGTGGGTGCCGCCCTCTTTGGAGTGGCCTCTGGTGCGACATGGCGTGCCGAACGCGTCCCCTTTGGAGCACGAGACAGTGCGGTGGGTGAGGCAGAACGAGGAGGCTCTTTTGGAGGAGATGTCTCCTGATTACTTACGTGTGAGGCAGGGAGAAGACCGGGATAGTCGGCAGTGGATGCCACTTCTGTGCCATCATAGCTCGCCTGGTAGAACACCCCATTCTCGAGCACCACGAATATGTCTGGATCCTCTTCGAATCGGGGGTCAAGGTCGCGGTTGTGGTCCTTTGGCTGTGGGGCGGGGCTGTATAGCCCCTCGGTGATCTTTCGCCATTTCTGTTAAAAATGGACGGATTAATGTTCATTAAAAGTAACTCAGGGAGTAGAACGAGTGGAGCAGCGGGGTTGGAACTCACCCATCTAGGAGGATTGTACATGGAGAATCCATCTCCGTGCTTAATGCGAATAAATTCCTCTTCCTCCCCTTTGAACAGCTCGGCTAATATTTTTGACAAAGCGGCGGGGGTGTCCGGACCCTTCCGACCGCAGCGGGAGGCATCATTTCCCCCATTATAGTGCCACATGGGAAGCCCTCTGTATTGAAGTGGTTGCACCCCTTGCACTATGCAAGTCGTCATTACCTCGACTATTGATAATTCGGACTGAGCAAGCGTCTTTATCTTGCTCATCAGTTGACGGACTTCCACACTATCTTCCTCCTCGAAGCTCCGAGGGTGCCAGCTGTGGCGTTTCTTCAATGAAATACTTGTAAATTCAGGAAGACCCATTCGAACTGGGTCAGGAAGGGCGACGTCCTCGATATAGAACCATTCGGAAGGCCACTCTTCGGATGCCTTCTTTGGTGTGCCGGACAGGTATCTGGTCTCGGCGATACGCCATACCTTGGCTCTGCCCACTTCAAGTATTGATCCATCTTGGTTGCAGGGGACGAGGCAGAATAACTTCCTCCACAATTCAAAATGAGCTTCGCAACCCAGGAATAGCTCGCAAAGAGCAACGTAACCCGCGATGTGCAGGATGGAGGCAGGAGTGAAGTTGTGCAGTTGAAGGCCATAATACTCCAGAAGCCCTCGGAGGAACGGATGGATTGGAAATCCGACGCCTTTAGCAAGTAGGGAACGAAGCACACCCGTTCCCCCTAGATGGATTGGGGAAATTGTCGGCCTGAGCCCCGCCGTTGAAAGA
>NC_057814.1:574945471-574946866 GCF_018294505.1 Triticum aestivum | reverse complement strand
CTGCGTTTGTAGCTTCACCAGCTGACCGTGGGATACGGAACATCTCTCCCAACCACCTTTTTCCGGGCCGTGGGGAAGGGAGGAAGAGCTCGGAGCGCTGGCCATGTTGGAGTGGTTTTTCCTAGCAAGCTCTAAGGATTTTTCACGTGATGTGGAATGGATCTCGGATCCAATCCCTTTAAATAGATGCTTGTCTTACATGGCCGGGGTGTTATATGCAAAAAATACCCTGACCTCTCGTATTCACTCAACACGTGGAAGCTGAAGCTATGGATGCACAGAAGCCGATGGGAGCGACATTAAATGGAAGGCCGAATATAGCCCTTTGAAGTCATCGGAGGAGGAACCCGCCTTGCAATGCCGAAGACAATCTGCACGCCAGACACATCATCATTGAAAGACTGGTTCGGGGCCTACTGAGGGAGTCCTGGATTAAGGGGTCCTCTGGCGTCCGGCCTGTTGGACATGGGCCGGACTAATGGGCTGTGAAGATACAAGACCGAAGACTCTTACCTATGTCCGGATGGGACTCTCCTTGGCGTGGAAGGCAAGCTTGGCGCCCGGATATGAAGATTCATTTCTCTGTAACCGACTTTGTACAACCCTAGTCCCCTCCGGTGTCTATATAAACCGGAGGGGTTAGTCCGTAGAAGCAAGAATCATAATCATAGTCATACAGGCTAGACTTTTAGGGTTTTAGCCATTACGATCTCGAGGTAGATCAACTCTTATAATACTCATATTCATCAAGATCAATCAAGCAGGAAATAGGGTATTACCTCCATAGAGAGGGCCCGAACCTGGGTAAACATCGTGTCCCCCGTCTCCTATTACCATAGACCTTAGACGCATAGTTCGGGACCCCTACCCGAGATCCGCTGGTTTTGACACCGACAGCGGCCCCGCAGATGCCCCCGGCAAGGATCTTGCCGGGGTCTCGCGGCCGTCCCTGGCAAGGATCTTGCCGGGGGTCTTCATCTTCTGGTTCTTATCTAGACTCGCAGGCCTTTGGTCTTCACAAATATCTGCATGCCACCACGCAGGTGCCACTACAGGAAACAGCTATTTTGCCGTCCGCCACGGCGGACGGCAAAGGCTCGAACGGCGGACAGCAAAGACCTTTGCCGTCAGCCGCGGACGGCAAAAGGCTCCGGCAAAGAAGGCTACAGTAAACAGCTGCTTTGCCGTCTGCTTCCTGGCGGCTGACGGCAAAGGCCCTTTGCCGTCTGCCGCGGACGGCAAAGAGAGCGGACGGCAATAATTGTGCTGTCAGTCTGTTAAGTGGCTAACGGCAGGCCTTTGCCGTCCGCCGCTGACGGCAAACTTTCTAGTGCCTTTGCCGTCCGCTTCCGCCTCGCCCGCCGCATCGGCCGCCCCGCTTCCGCCTCGGCCTGT
>NC_057814.1:574944532-574945461 GCF_018294505.1 Triticum aestivum | reverse complement strand
GCTGCACGCCTGCCGCGCTGCCGGCAGCCGCCTCGCCTGCCCCGCGTGCCCCGATGCCTCGCGGTCAACGCCGCCCTCTCGTCTTCCGCGCGCCGCCGTCTCGTCTTCCGCGCGGCCGTCTCGTCTTCCGCCCGCCGCCGTCTCGTCTTCCGCGCGGCCGTCTCGTCTTCCGCCCGCGGCCGTCTCGTCTTCTGCCCGCCACCCTCTCGTCTTCCGCGCGGCCGTCTCGTCTTCCGTGGCCCGGCGCCTCCGTGCCGCATTAAATCCGCCCGGCGCTATAAAACCCGCCCTGCGCGGCGCGTTTGGTCACACCGGCCACCTCCTCCACCGCCCCGCCCCCTCCTCTCCCTCTTCACACCGGCGTTCTCTTCGCGGGATGGCGTCCAGCGGCTCGGACTCCGACGGCGCGGCACCGGGCGGCCACTGGCCGTCGAGCCTCACGTTGGGGCAGACGGAGGACCTCGCTCGGTTCGGCCTCTACGTGCCGCCGGCGGCGAAGCTGCCGCGGCTGTGGAGGATCTCCACGGACGGATTCCCCACGCAGGGCGCACCGGCGACGCCGGCAGAGCTTCGCGCGCACCCCGGGGGACGCTACAACCGGAAGGGCCGCCGCCATTTTTGGAAGGGCAAGCGGTTCGACAACGTCATCGGCGCCTTCAAGCGCGCCGCCCGTGGGCTCCCCGTCGGCGACATCACAGGCGAAGCCGGGCCCTCCGGCCTGCGCGGGCGCAGGCGCGCCCTACCTCCTGGCCCCGCCCCACCAGCCCCGGCCGAGGTTGTGATCCCGCTGGAGCAGGCGGCGCTCCAGCAGGACGGCGACCCGGAGGACACGCCCGGGCTCCTCGCGATCCTGGCGCAGTCAGCGGAGGAGGCCGCGCGGCGGCGGCACTGGAGGCCCAGGAGGAGGCGGCGCTGCAGGCGGCGATGGC
>NC_057814.1:574640939-574642202 GCF_018294505.1 Triticum aestivum | reverse complement strand
TGAATAGCTTGTTACTTTATCATGAGAAGTTTTATGAGATGATCTACTGTTATGACATGTAATGATGCTAGAAAAAGTGATTGGAATTATCATTGATAAAACTTAAGCTCTTGCTAGCATTCACACTTCATAAATTATTTCTTTTATCATTTACCTACTCGAGGACGAGCAGGAATTAAGCTTGGGGATGCTGATACGTCTCCAACGTATCTATAATTTATGAAGTATTCATGCTATTATACTATCCTTCAAGGATGTTTTATATGCATTTATATGATATTTTATATGATTTTTGGGACTAACCTATTAACCTAGAGCCCAGTGCCAGTTTCTGTTTTTTCTCCTTGTTTTAGAGTATCGCGGAAAAGGAAAACCAAACGGAGTCCAATTGACGTGCCACTTGACGGAGATCATTTTTGGACCAGAAGAAGCCCACGGAATACCAGAAGCAGGTCAGAAGAGTCCCGGGCTGCCCACGAGGGTGGGGGCGCACCCACCCCCCTGGGGCGCGCCCCCCTGCCTCATGGACAGCCCGGAGACCCCCCTGACGTGAAATCAACGCAAAACTCTTCTATATATACCCAAACTTCCAGAAACAAACCTAGATCGGAAGTTCCGCCGCCGCAAGCCTCTGTAGCCACGAGAAGTCAATCTAGGCCCTCTCCGGCACCCTGCCGGAGGGGGCCATCATCATCGGTGGGCATGGAGGAGTATCCCGGAGAGGCCATCATCGCCATGAAGGCCAAGGATCAGAGGGAGAACCTTTCCCCATCTAGGGGGGAGGCCATGGAGGAGGAAGCACAAGGGGGAGAACCTCTCCTCCTCTCTCTTGGTGGCACCGGAGTGCCATCGGGAGGGGAATCATCGCCGCGGTGATCGTCTTCATCAACATCACCATCATCATCACCATCCTCATCTCTTTTAGGCGGTCCACTCTCTCCCGCACCCCGCTGTAATCTCTACTTGAACATGGTGCTTTATGCCACATACTATGATCCAATGATGTGTTGCCATCCTATGATGTTTTGAGTAGATATCTTTTGTCTTTGGGTTGATTGATGATCTAGATTGGTACGAGTTGTATGTTTTATTTTGGTGCTGTCCTATTGTGCCCTCCGTGTCGTGCAAGCGTGAGGGATTCCCGCTGTAGGGTGTTGCAATACGTTCATGATTCGCTTATAGTGGGTTGCTTGAGTGACAGAAGCATAAACCCAAGTAAGGGGGTTGTTGCGTATAGGATAAAGGGGACTTGATATGTTAATG
>NC_057814.1:574603550-574640929 GCF_018294505.1 Triticum aestivum | reverse complement strand
TGTAGCCACGAGAAGTCAATCTAGGCCCTCTCTGGCACCCTGCCGGAGGGGGCCATCATCACCGGTGGCCATGGAGGAGTATCCCGGAGGGGCCATCATCACCATGAAGGCCAAGGACCAGAGGGTGGAGGCCATGGAGGAGGAAGCACAAGGGGGAGAACCTCTCCTCCTCTCTTCCGGTGGCGCCGGAGTGCCATCAGGAGGGGAATCATCGCCACGGTGATCGTCTTCATCAGCATCACCATCCTCATCTCTTTTACGCGGTCCACTCTCCCGCACCCCGCTGTAATCCCTACTTGAACATGGTGCTTTATGCCACATATTATGATCCAATGATGTGTTGCCATCCTATGATGTTTTGAGTAGATATCTTTTGTCCTTGGGTTGATTGATGATATAGATTGGTACGAGTTGTATGTTTTATTTTGGTGCTGTCCTATGGTGCCCTCCGTGTCGCGCAAGCGTGAGGGATTCCTGCTGTAGGGTGTTGCAATACGTTCATGATTCGCTTATAGTGGGTTGGTGAGTGACTGAAACACAAACTCGAGTAAGAGGGATTGTTGCGTATGGGAATAAAGAGGACTTGATGCTTTAATGCTATGGTTGGGTTTTACCTTAATGATCTTTAGTAGTTGCGGATGCTTGCTAGAGTTCCAATCATAAGTGCATATGATCCAAGTAGAGAAAATATGTTAGCTTATGCCTCTCCCTCATATGAAATTGCAATGACGACTACCGGTCTTGTTAATGATTGCCTAGGACAATTCCGCACGCCGATCCACCATTATTTCACACTCGCTATTTATAATATTTAGTAATATATTCTAACTTTATGATAACAGCACCTACTTTTATATTTTAGCTCTCAGATACCATGCAAAGTTATCCTCTTCATACCCACAACGTAGTTTTATTTCTCGTTGTTAGTTGGAAGCAAACGTTCGGTGTACATAGAGTCATATCAGTGGCAGATAGGGCTTGAGAGAATATTGATCTTACCTTTAGCTCCTTGTGGGTTCGACACTCCATACTTATCACTTCCACCTTTGGAAATTGCTACGATGATTCCCTGCACTTGGGGATTATCAGATAGACATATCGGTTACAGTCTAGTGGACTGAGGAGCCTGAATGACAATTGGCATGAAGGGGATAAAAATTTGGTGCGAAAAAGAAAGAAAGAAACGCTTACGTTGTCCCCTACTTCGCCGTCTTGACGTACTCAATAGGAAAATCATTGATCTGCACCTTAGGCCCTGTTTGGTTCGGCTGTGGATTTCTAAAAGCTGCTGCAGAAAAACAGCTGTGGAAAATCTGATATGAAAAGGATGTAGGTCATTTGGCAAACCAGCTGATACAGCTTTTTCAGATTTTGGCCCGCAGCGGAATCAGATTTTGGAAAGCACGTCCTGGGTTGCTTCCGCTTTTGGTTCAGATTTTGGCAGCGGATTTATGGAATCGGATTCTGCTGGGTTCGCCCTTTGGTTCAGATTCTGCTGCGCGGCAGCGGAATCCGTCAATAAAAGTTGAACCAAACAGGGCCTTAGAACCCTCGTAGTGATGCAACTAGATCTGCTTCAAGTTTTCAATGAAGAACTTTGCATGCGAGCGGAGACTCTCGTCATCTCCCCAACGGAGAGAGTCAAGGACATCAAATCGTTGCATCTTCAGGTTGATGCACACCGTGTAGTAATGCCCACATTTGTCCACCGGGTCATCGGGAGTGAGTTCCTGGTACATGGTAAACATCACGTGCACATTTTCAGAAAAGAAAAGAAAAAGTAAAGAGGGTATGAGTAAGTTGAAACAAGTTGTTGAAAAAAGGTGAATACATGGTAAATGCAAGTGACCATTGCGTAAAAATTTTAAAAAAGTATTAAACAGTGCATACGATATACCAGAGTACTAGTAAAAAATGTGAAAAAAGGGGGCAGGGACGTACAAATTTCTTCAACGTGAGCTTCGAGTCACCATGCTGAGCAAAAGCTTTGCGGACTTCGCGGTGAGAGAAATTTCCCTCCCAGATTCTCCTGGTAATGGTTGGGGACATGATAATCTTGTCGCAGTGGATTTCAACTTTTTCTTTGATGAAATCAATACCAGCAACAACAACATTCCGGGACAGTCTACCATTGGGCATGAGTGACTCAGCAAGATCACCTAGGTCAACGTATGTCGAAGAGCTTTGGATAATTTTTGTTCTGTCCAAACAGGAGCTGGAATGAATAAGAAATCAAGAAAGTAATGAATCGGACATGAACATTAAAGTAGACAACTATTTTTCTTTGTAGTTGAGTCGTCGCAATAAGAATTGCCGCATGGAGTCAGAAGAAAAAGAACCTGCCATGTTAGTGTTAGAGAAATTTCCATGGCGTAGTTTGGGAGGAGTAGAATGTTGGTGAAAAAATTGTTGAACTTGCCATCGAAAGGACTGAACATTCGCCCGTGTGTGGGGCAAGTTTAGTTTGCCCGAACGGGTTTAGATGACAAGTTTAGTTTGCGTGAGATGAAGGAAACATGGCAATTTTCGGACAAAGAAACAAAGAAGAGAAAGTTGCCATCCCATATGAACTAAAGTTGCCATCCCCTATGAACCAAAGTTGCCATCCCCTATGAACTTTCAGGAGTTATTGGATTCCAAAATGAAATGTGCATGGATAAGAATTTGGAAGAAAGACAAATTTGTGAAAAGTAATTACTCTTTGATGGCATCCATGTGTTTGCCACTGCTCCGCGCATTGCCAAAACGCCTTATGATGTCATAAAATGCTTGCTGCTGCTTCGTAGCCTTTATTGGAGGATCAACATCATCAGCATTAGGGGCCTGCACGACCCTAGCCTACCGCACGGAACCTGGGGTGGCACTATTGTGCACGTCCTCAAAGGGAGGGCTTTGTGCTGCACCAGAGCTGGAGGTAACTTCTGCCTGATTTTTTTTCCACTTATCAACATCCTCATCCATGTTGAAGTCTGTTTCGTGCAAGGGTGACGATATGTCATCAGTGGATCCTTCAAAAAAAGAAAAGAGAAAAGAAGCATAAGATATATGGAGTTAAAAATGAGCAAATGAACAAATTACTTGCCAAGTATGTAAAACAGAAATTGCCGTATGCATTTGCTGGTATACGAAAAGTGTTGTAAAAGTGAAATGAGGAAGTTGCCATGCTTGCAGAATAAAAAAATGGCACATATGGGGTGGTAAGAAGGACTTCAACATCACTTTTTTTTAAAATGGAAAAAGATGTTGAAAATGCATAAAACTTTGTGCGGGTACGAAACAATGAGAAACCTAAAAAACTTACTTTCAACAATCGGCTCGGGAAATTTCACAGCTTTCTTGCCACCGACATTGGGTTGTGCCATCATTGGGACGGGTGCTGCCGGGAAAGCATAAGAGACAGGAACAGCGTCAACTGCCTCATTGCGTTGGCTTAGGTCAAGTCCAAGACTGCAGGATGGCGGCGTGAAAGCTAGAGGATGCCTTGAAGTGGGAACATTCTGCTTATCAATGACATCAACTGATGCTGCCAACGGAGACAAATCAACGAACATTTCAGTGTCATCTGCTCCAGCTGCTTTAGGTCTCCCGGGACAGTAGGGCGTGGTGTCAGCAATGTTGATAACAACCTTACTGCCCGATCCTTTCCCAGGATGCTCAATTGTTGGTGTGTAAGGGACACCCATGTCCAATGGGACACGTGTGTGCTTCAAACTCGGTGTATGTTTGACTTTGGCCACTCGAGAAGCACTCGGTTGCTGAACATTTGCATCAGCATTACCCTTCGTTTGAACGGTCTCAGCGGGGTTGCTGTGTACAACAAGTGGGAACAACGTTGAAGCAGATACATACATAGGACCATCATCTTTCGCGTGCTGCTCATGCACAATTCCTCCAGCTGAAATTTTCCAGGGACTCTTCCTTGAACAGACAACAGTTTGCACAGATTTCCGTGGGGCAACATTTGGTGTTGTTTTCGGCACAACATTTGTGACGATGGATGCATCACGAGGGCCTGCCTGATCTGGTTGATGCGTGACAACAGGCACGGTGTTTTGCACAACAGCTACTCGAATAACAGGTGTGCCAACTTCAGTAGAAGGGTGAGCTCGGTCAGACCTTTTGGCAGATAGGTTTGCCCCTAACGGATTGGAGTGAGGAACCGGTTGAACTGCTGGTGCATCAACGTGTGAAGATTTATTTGCCTCATCTTCAATGCTGCCCCTAGGAGGTACCAAAGCAGGCACCGCATTGGCAATCCTGGGTGATATTAGTTCATCAGACCCTTTTGCAATTGCACCTCCGTTGGTGCACAGAACAGGAGCGGAAGAGGGCACAAAGGTAGCCGGTGCAGCCGAGCTAGTAGGAGCAGCACCCATGTTAGATGCCTTATCAGTCACAGCATTCTCAAACACGGGGAGCTGCGTGCGCGCTCGATACGGAGGGGCAAAAACCTTGGATTTAGCCACAGCAGTAGCCTTCTTTGCTTGACACTTTTTCCTGCATGTGTACAGAAGTTGTGAGTGAAAACAAAAAAGAAATGTAGTCATGCAAAAGGAAACTGCCATTGATGGCACAAGCAGTTGGTTGTCAAGCGTGTTTGGCGTGGAAAAAGTGGCCAAAAAAATAGTTCGTCATGCGTGTGTGAGGAGGTTGACACGTAGGTGGCACTGTTCTTGCCGTGGGTGTGTGAAGGTGTTGGCATGTAGGGTGGCACTGTTCATCATACATGGGAAGGTGTTGCCATGTAGGGTGGCACATGTCTTGCCACGCATGTTTGACAGCAATGCCATAAATTGTATGATGAAGATGTTGCCGTGTGGGCCGCAGTGTTTTTGCCATGTGTCTATGCTGATGTTGCCGTACCATGCCATACATCAGTGGCACTTTCCTTGCCACCCATGTATGCAAATCATGGCTTGCATATGCGATGAGGTGGAGTGCCTATGAAATTTGAATTTGCCATGTGTGTGCAATGATGTTGCCATGTATGTGCAATGATATTGCCATGTATGTGTGAAATGAACTTGCCACGCATCTGTATGGTGTTAATGACGTGCATGGGTGATGTACTTGCTAATGAATGTGCAAACGAACTTGCCATTATTGTGGGAATGGTGAAGGAATGCATATGGCAGATGTTAATGCCATAGTATGCAGGTTAGTTTGCCATGTGCGACTAAGAAAGCAATGACGCACTAAGAAAGCAAGGACATCGATCGTGGATTTGTGGAGAAGTTGACATGACATGAATGCATGGGGTGGCAGAGTTGTTGCCACCCATGGTTCAGAAACTTGCCATGCATGTACGATGATGTGGAACGCCCTACAGAAATTGAAGTTGCCATAAAGATGTTTCCATGAAGGTGGCATTGTTCTTGCCATGGTTGTATGTTAATGTTGCCATGCCAGTATCGTAGGAATGGTGGAAAAATGCATCTGCCAGATGTTATTGCCATTGTGTGTAGGTGAGTTTGCCATGTGCGACTAAGAAAGCAAGGACACACTAATGGAAATCAAAAAAAATATTTTGAAAAGAAATGAAAAGTGGTCGTGAAATTAACAAAAAAGGACTAAAGTTGTCATGCCGAGGCAGCGGAAATTGGCAAAGCAGTATGTACCTCCTGTCCACGAGAACAATTGGATCTCCTGTGTTGGAAGAAGCAAAACGGGGTGACGACCGAGTAGCTATTTGAGCTATTTCACGGACTGAAACACCTCCCGTGGAGGTTCCTTTGTCGAGGTGCGTAGGTGAGCGGGCAGGTTGCTCAAGTTTTGCATCCTTGGCCGCTCTGTCACCAGCAGTCGCCTCACTAACAAAAAAAGAGGAATACCAAGAAAGAAACATGATTAGAAGTGAAAAAAGAAAAAAAATATTAGTAAAAATAAATTGACAAAAAAGTTATGCGGAATGACCAAAAAAGATAAAGAAACCAACCTCCTCCGAGCAGCAACTGGGTCAAACTTGGGGCGTTTCCCAGAAACATCACAAGCGTCATCCTCGGAAGCCCTAGCCCTCTTTGGCGCTCCAACAAAAGCCTTGCTTGTATCAGGTGCACCGGTCGAAGAAGGTGCTGAGACCTTTCCAACACATGCGACATCATCAACTCTCCGTGACTGCAGAACAGGGTCAGACTGGACATTATCCATGCGGACATCACGGGTACCACCATCGTTCACGCGAACAGAATCGTCTTGATCGGAGTCGACTACATCATTCATAAATTCCTCATGGCTGTCGGGCAACTCTTGGGAGTCATTGTAGTTGTACCTGCCTCACGACCCAATTGGTCGGGATGTGCCACCAGTAACAAAATTGCGGAACTGGTTGGCAACTTCAACACCATCGCCGGTCATCATAGCCGTCCACCCCTGCACAGGGTTGCCAAGGAGGTTGGACATGCCAGATGCAAAATTTGCGACCAACGCTTCAACATTAGTTCTTGCCTGCATGCAATGAACAACAAAAAAGAAGATTAAAAAAACCGTGTACTCCATAGAAATTGAGCATGATAGATGGGTTTTTCCAAAAAAAGTGATCAAATGAATAAAGGACCGTGGTTTCAAGTATAATGTGAGGGGAAGGAAAAAAAAGAGATGACGGTACCTGTGACGAGCATGCGTCACTAGTATGAATGTCCATCCATTTTGAGAAATTATGTGGGCCTCTAAAGAAACTGAAGTCAACAGAATGTTTCGCCATTAGCTTCAAGTTTTAAACAAGAGAAAAAAAGGAAAAATGAAGGGTCAGCGTTGAATACAAAAAAATGTGAGCAGTAAAAAAAGGGAAAAGTGGTTTGCGTGGGTTCTGCCACAAACCATGCAACGTAAATGGCCAGCAAACATGTGGAAAAGCTAAAAGGATTGACGAGTTTGAATGTGAAGTTGCCATGAACGTTAACATGTAGTTGCCGTTAGTTTAGACGAAGTGGACATGAAAGGTGTGTGTGAAGTTGCCATATGTGTAGCAGCGTAAAATGTACAGTTTGAATTGTAAAGTAATGAGGAAGTTTGCATGTTTTGTCGACACGCAGTTAGCATCAGCGGGTGAGAATGTAAGTGGATAAGCATTTGGAAAATCGCATAGGAGTGACAAATGTAACTAATGAAATGCATAACTAGGTGGGAAGAAGTTGCCATATTTATTCATATAAAAATGGCACTTATGTACAAGGATGTGTGCCATGCCAAACAAAAGATGAGCAGAAGTGGGAAATTACACCAAACAAAAGATGACAGCAAACATCTTCCCAGTGTGGACTAAAAAATCAGTAGTGCATGAAAGAAAATCTAGCCTGCAGTTTGCCGAACGATCCATCAGGCTTTGCATCTGCAGCAAGAACAGCCTTTATGGCAGCGTCGGTCCAAGCAGAAGCAGCGAACTTGTGTGGTGCAGGTAGGCCACCAACGGCGGTCAGGTTCACAATGCTTAGGTCAAGGTTATCAAGATACGTAAGCTGAAAACGAAAAACATAGAAGGTGGTGAGCACATAAAAATTATTACTTGGAAAGTCGAATCAGAAAACAAAAAAGGATTATGGTATTGGAGACTAAATTTCTAAAAATGGCGAAAACTTGCCATGAGGTGAAGACGGCACCCTTTGTTGTATATCCCTTTAGAAAGCGCGGTATGGAGGAAACCAGCAATGAACTTGCACCAGTTCATATTGGCAACATTGCTTATGTTGGCCTGCATTTGAAACCCGACAAGAGAATGGAGTCATGAAAACTTGAAACAAGAACTGTGCACATAAAACCAAACAGACAAGAGAAAAGTAGTCATGGTAGAAAGGTGGAAAAAAGTTGAGCACCACATATACTTACAAGTACTGGAAAGCATCTGCTACTAAGGTGTGTGGACGTCGTCGGCGCAAAAACAGTTGAAATGAGGTACATTAGCAGTAACCTCTTGAATTCTTCACCACTGCTGTCCATCTCAGCAAGCATAGTGGCCGCAACGGAGGTGAGCGGCATTGAAGTCATACCCGGAAACATTTCAGGGAAAAGCCGGTCCTGGATTTCACGGTCCACCTTGTAGGGAACATCCACTCCACCATTTGGGACACCTAGAGTGCAGTAAACAGCGTCCTCGTCCAGAGGGATCCTTCCACGGCGGGGGATGACAAATTCTTTGGACGCGGGATTGTATGTCCTCCCAAGCCAGTCGCATACGCTGTTATTCAAGTTGGTGCAAAGTAGGTTCATGAGCGTGCGCATACCCATGGTGTCAACAGCTGCCTTCTGATCATCATTGAATTCATTGTAGAGCTCCGTTAGACGCTCATGCGATCCCCTGTTACGTGGGATTTTCTACCAGCAGAAAAGTGGGGCATTAGCTTAGCAAAAAAAAAGGATAAAGTTGCCATCACACAAGTTGCTAAAAAATTGCAGTGAAAACATGATGTTTACAAAGGTATGGAATGGGTTCATAAAACTTGTTGAGCTTGGGGAAACAATTGACAGCAGTTGATTCCATGAAAACATTATGGGGAACTTGCCACCTACAAACAGCTAAACTGGTCAAATCCCTAGCTCGTGCGAGAAAAATAGCGGCTGTTCTGACATATCTGCTGGTAGACCCAGAAGGAAAAAAGTGTTGCTAATTAGTTGCCATCTAACAATAACTAAATTGACCATTGGTAGAGTTATAACAATAACTAGAATCGCATTGCGTTTAAAAGTTGCCCCCTGAGACCAACAGAACTAACCATGGAAAAGCATAATGAACAGTTTACTGCAAAAAATAGCTTCCATCCCATAATGGGAAAAGTTGCCACCTCCAGCCAATGTAAGTAAGCGTCACACATTGTGAGAAAAAAAAGGAAATACAACACCGGGCTTACGAACAGCGATACAGTTGGCAACAGGAACTTGCCATCTGACAAAAATACTGAAAATTGCCATGCCACGCACGTGTAAGAAGACTACACATCAGGCAACAAAATACCTTCTTCGGAGGACGTTTACCAACATCCACATCGTCCCTTCTATCAGGCATGAAATCGTCGGCATCATCATCATGCGCGTTGCGTACCATTTTCTCTGGAAGAAAACAATAACAAACGGAACATATCAACAAACAAAGACGGTATTGATAATGAGAGTAGGAAAACATGGCAATTTTCTGACAAAAAAATGAAGAAGCACGAAGTTGCCATCCTGTGTAAAGTAAAGTTGCCATCCCCTATGAACTAAAGTTGCCATGTGAAAAGGTTCGCGATGAATACCACCACTGTAAGAAATGGAGCTATGTGGCAGATTTCCAAGTAAATGGCAGTCTACTCCACTAAGATCATGATGGCATAGAACTACATGAGTGCAAATTGGAGGTGACCTTCAGTAAAAAATGATACAAATGGCGAGAATTAAGCCATCTAGATGGCCGTAGTTATCAGATCTTAAACGCGCTCCAGTAGAAATTGACACAAAAACAACATGAATCTGAATGAATAGTTGGGTGCATACAACCTACGTCAGCACAAAATTGCACACTGAAAAACAGATCGCCATGTACAACCCCATGGAGATGTCTCATATGGGACGCGTGGTGAACCTATAACCTCGACGGCGCACCAAAATGCAGCCGTGGGCAACCTTGCAACACTCCGCGACAAAGCGGAGTGGCTACGCCGTGATGACAAGGGGGAGAAAGAGGGAGAGATGCCCAGATCTGCAAAAACGAACCTTAGGCCGCAGAAGAACAGTCGACGCCGCCGGTGACGACGATGTTGCAGATGCAGAAAGCCGCCGACCAACAGCACCTCGCGTAGCCGATCTCGAGGGATATCCGTGACCGTCGCCCGTTCACGCACAGCTTGGATACCCCGTCGTCACGAAGCCGCTCGACGCCGGATCGATTGCGGGAGGACACAAACGCCGGCGGCGGCGACAGATTCGAGCTCCTCCGATGCGTCACCATGGCAGATGGCGCTAGATTGCGGGAGTCACCGCGGCGGAGGGCGCTAGATTGGGGGAGTGTAACGGATATGTGAGGCGGAGACGACGGGATAGAGTAAGTGCGGGCGGTTGCGCCACGGCAGAAGAGCGAATGCAGTTGATACTTGGAAAAGGAGGAGCAGTTGACGATGGTGGTGGCCTTCGTGGCGAGCGTCGGTTAGCCGGAACGAACGGCGCTGTCCGACGTGGCAGAAACGTTGTGTCAAGATTCGCACTGGCGATCTGACGGCGATGGGCGCGTTCGGACCGAACGACGAAAACACCGTACGTTCGGAGGTTATCGATTCCGTTGATTTTTTATGGGATCACCAGAACCATCTCAACGTTTTGATTTTTTTAACACAGTACAGACGCAAGCGATCATACATACGCGCATAGACTCACCCCTATAAACGCAGACACACACACCCTACCCCTATCTCGATGTTTCGATGATAGGCGTGATAGTCGCTTTTTTATTCCGATATCTGGATCATACTTTCTAAAAGAAACATTCAGCTCTAGGACAAGTTGTCTCAAGGCCCCGCCACAACATACAAATGTCTAACTGGCCAATGAAATATTTCCGAACTGAATCCACGTTCGTTCCCTAGGTCATCACATTGCCTGAAGAGATAACGAAGATGAAAAAAAGCAAATGTTGTAACATGTGGCATATCAAGAGAAATTAAATCATAACCCACATTGACGAGTGGGACCGGGGCCACTAGCCATTTTAGAGACAAACTGTGGGTCAAATTATCTAACCCCTTGTAAAGTGGGGCAAATCATCTAATCCCCCAACATATCAAACAAACACTCAAACATCACAAGTCACAAGGTTTTGCAACAAAATTAAAGTAATACTTAACTCATTTAAAACAAGAACCTCTGAAAAATCACTAACAAGGTAAGGTAAACAAAACAATAAGATGAACATAGAAGCACCGCAACCAAACGATAATTTAACCTCCACTCTAGGAGCAGAATCAGAAGCACAAGCCAAACTTGTTTTCATTTGTTTCCTTTCGATGCATAATGTAAAGCAGAACAGCGAGACGACATCCCTCCGTTGTTCACATTGATTGATTGCATTTACACTAGGTTAAATCCTTTCGAACTTGTCAAACACTTAATTGTTTCATCCAACATGTATGTCATGCACTTCTGTATTAATCTCCTTCCGACATTTCGTTTGATTGCCTAATACGCTTATTGTGTGATCAATATAATGTGTGTATAAATGTGTATGTGCATGTGTGTGCAATAATAAAATATGAATGTGTTCATAACAGGATTGGCGGAGATAGGGCCATGGGGAGTAGTAAGTGCACATGCATGCTGCATCAGGGCTCACCGCGAGAAAGCAACTATGCCCTCCAGGAACTGAGCTTCTTCGGCAACTTGTCAACGAACGGGAGCAACACAGATGCCTGATAGAGCGGCAGGCCAAGGTAGGTGATGGGGAAGGCGGTGACCGAGAAGGCGAGCATGGTGCCGGTGAAGGTCAATTCCTGAGGCGAGCACCAGATGGAAGTGGCAAAGAATAAATTTATCAATCCGCATTAGCTTCATGCAATAACGACATTTCCTGTAATATATCCATATAAAAATAATTTTCCTTTAAAATAAGTAGATCCTTGGTAAAACCATGAGCTCTTTGGAGACTTCCATTGGTCATATCCCACTCGAACTGTCCCGCAAAATCCATATATATCATCTAGTGCAAGCGAGGCGCGCACTTCCTTACAGGCATCTTTGGCATTGGTCGCCTACGCTTATGTTCTTCAATTTTCATATGTTGTGTCGATTCTTTTTTCTATTATGTTTCAACCTTTTCCTCATTATCTTTTTATTTCCTCTTATTTCTTGTTTTTTATTTTATTTTTATTTTCTATAGTTTTTGTTTTCTCTTTGATTTTGTTTTTCCTTCATTTTCACCTTTGGTCTTTTATTTGTTTTCTCTACTGTCTGAGGCCAAATATAGTAATGTTTTTTATGACCTACTTAAAACTCTTTTTAAACATTCAAACACTATTTTTTCTAGAGGTTAACATCTATTTGAGGCATATATAAACATATATCTTTATATATGATATTTTCTTGTAAAATACGGATATTTTGGATGAGGGTATGTGAAAAATGTTAATCAAGCATTTCAATAAAATCTTGAACAAGTATTCTTAAAATGTTAATTAAGCATTTGGAAAAGTTAAACGTGTATACAAAAAAGTTGACCGTGTATTAAAAAATAATGAATTTGTTTAGGGTTTAGAAAAATGTTGAACAAGTATTTGACCAATGTTAATCAAGCATTTGGAGAATTTAGAAAACGTGTATTAAAAAATGAGGAATTGTTTCACATGTATATAAAAATGTTAATCAAGCATTTAAAAAAATGTTGAAAAAGTATTTACAAAATGTTAATCAAGCGCTTGAAAATTATTAAATGCGTATAAAAAATATTGACCATGTATTAAAAACATGTGCAATTTTCTTGATCATGTATATAAAATGATAAAGCATTTGATAAAAAGGATGAATAATATTTGAAAATGTTAATCAATCATTCCAAAAATGTTAAATGTGTATAGAAAAAAATATCCACCATATATTAAAAATGTTAAACTTGTATTTGAAAAATGTTAATAAAGAATTTCAAAAAAATGTTGAAAGTGTATAGATATAATGTTGATCATGTATTTAAAATATGTTAATCTGGTATTGGAAGAAAACCAGTGAAAAACAAGAAAGAAAGGAAGAAAGGAAGAAAAACCGAAGAAAAAAATAAAGAAAACAAAAACACAATGAAAACTGAGAAATATGAAGAAAGACAAGTAAAAAATAAAGAAAATAAAACCCAATTAAATAGAGAAAAATGTGGAAAACTAAAGATAAGAAAAAACGTAAAAAATCAGAAAATACAATGAAAACAAGATCTTTTCGCCTCAAGTATGGTTGCGCCCAGCAACCTAAGAACCCGACGCAAACCGAGTGGCCATGAGCAATGTGCATCATCCAGGATACCAGGGTTCAATCCCTGGGTTCTCCTCGTTTTTCTTCGCTGTTTTTAATTCTGCGCGGCGTGCGTAACGGGCCTGCCCATTACTGTAGCCCCTCGACTCTCTTAATGCGAGACATAGCTCTCGCGTTGGCAATCAACGCGCCATGGATCGAGCAAACGCACATGCCCAACTGCCCTGTCACCTTTTCGGCCGACCCATGTATGGGCGGGAGGACCACCTTTCTCTCTTCTTTTTTGTCTCGAAAAGATTTAGATTTTTTTGTGTTTTCATTTTAAAAATAATACAGGATTACAAAAATATCTGAATTTTAAACCAAATTGCGAATTATGAAAAACAAAGTGTACATTATAAAATTTTCTTGACTTCATAAAAACATTCATGTTTTTGAAAAATGTTCAGGAAATCCTAAAATGTTCGTGATTTTGAAAAATATTCGAAATTCAAAAAATGGATAAAGCCTCATGGATTCAAAAAAATATTCGAAGATTTCAGAAAAACGTTCATGCTGTTGAAAAATTATCAGGAAATACTAGAGTGTTCTTGATTCCTAAAAATATTTTTATATTAAAAAATGATAAATCCTCATGGATTCAAAAAATATTTGTCTATTTCAAAAAAAAAATCACATATTCAAGAATTTCTAAAACATGTTCATGATTTTATGAAAACATATTCACAAGATTAAATAATGTTCAGGAATTTTGAATATTGTTCCCAAATTTCAAAAAAAAATCAAAAAATGTACACTGATTCAAAAAGTATTCATGTACTCAAGAATAAACTACGTCGAAAACAAAAAAATGTTCCTGAATTTCAAATAAAAATTTCGCCGCTCAAAAAAATTATTCTGGTGTTCCAAAAAATGTGCTTAAATTTCAAAAAATCTCCGTAAATTTATAAAATATTCACGAATTTTAAAAAAATTGCGATACAAAAAAATTGGTTCATGTATTTTTAAAAATGTTGACGATTTCAAAAAATGCTCAGGAATTTAAAAGATGTTCTAAAATTCTAAAGTAAAATAAAATAACAGAACAAAATGTAAAAATGCAAGAAAGAAAAAGATTGAACATAAAAAAACAGAAAAAACTTAATTCAGGGAAGGTTCTAGAAACTTCCCAAAACTAATGGAGATGAAATCCGGTAGTAGACGGTCCATACAATTATAGCAAGGGGGGGGGGAGGAGGGTAGGCGCCAAGTCACTCGGTGGCGACCTGCGTGCCAATAGGAGCCACCATTTGGCGCTTAATGCCTCAAATAGGGAATTCCTAGCTCCCTTGCTTTCTTTAGAGATACCTGTAATTTTATTCATGCTCATAATAATTACAAGTACACTGATTTAGATCTACGATCCAAGAAATATAAAGTAATTCCTAACACTAAGAATTACAATGAAATCTCTTGAAAAGACCTTCTTATCGGTATCAATCTCTGATAGAAAATACTCCAAAGACTTTGGTAAAATGGGTGCAATTTGACTGGGGCAACCGGCAACGATGTTGTCCCTCTTTCACTTGGACGAACATTACCAATAATATTTTTTGAAAGCGCCTTTAGTCCCCTTTTGAAAAGATGAGAAGTCTTGATCGATGAACGTACTTAGGCCGGGGATGATCCACTAGAAGTGCAGGCTGTCGAATGACAATATCTTCACAATGGTGTTGATGAAACATTTCAACCTCCACAAAGAATCAAGCCAACTAAAAAAGCTTTATACACCAACATAAACTCCTCTGGTCCGTATAATCGGATCTGTGAGGACAGAAAACCCTCTGTCGGGTGGTAGGTGCGACATATGCCAACGGGTGGCTTATCATTGTGGGAGCCAATAAGACGTCGCCGGTGTCTGTGTTCGCCGGCTTCTCCGCCGGCCATTGGGGCCCGCCGACTGGTGGGTCCCGCCGGCTGCCGGCTTCTTGGTCGACAGGCCGGCCCCACCGCCTGGGGGTCTTGTCGGCGGCGGGTTACTGTTGCCTCACCCCTGATGACGAGGGCTCTGTCGAGGTAAGCATGGCTACAGTGTAGCCGCCTTGCGAGCTCTCGCTGTAGCCTTACCTCGTCTTGTCTCCTTAATGTGGCACATGTTTCGAGGTAGGGGGGTAGCCGGCTCCTGGGGGCCGGCTACGCCCCTGGCCGACTAGGGGAGGCCAGGCCGCCTTCGTGCGTCTCTCTGGCTAAAGGGAGCCCGCCGCCCGCGGGCCGTACTGGCGTCTGTCGTGGATGACGTTGAGGTCAACATGGCTATAGTGCCGTGCCGGACGGGAGATGGCTGACCCATACGGCGTCCTGCGGCCATGCCTGCTCCGGGATTCGGGGGTACTGGACCGTACGGCGACCACGCCCCGTCTTATCACCGTTATGTGGACACAGTCTTGGTGGGTGCGATCTTGGCCAGCTTCTTGGAGTCGGCGCTCTTTATGGCCGGCTTCGGGGAGTCGGTCCTCTTGGGCCCGGCTTCTTGGAGTCGGCCACCTCGTAGCTTTCTTGGGGAAGGTTTCTGAGACTGGGTCGCCTTCTGGGAGTCGGCCTGGGCATAGCCGGCCGGGGGATGGCGGCCATGTGCTTGTATGCTGGAAGGCTTAAATGGCCTAATAATTTCTTAAAGAGCCAGGGGGAGTCGGTTAGGCTACCCGTGGCCATTTACTCCGACAGTAGTCCCCGAAGCTGATTGGGCTTCGAGGTTGAGGGAAGTCGAGAAGCTCGGTCAGCTTCCTATCTTGACAAGCCGGCAGCTGGGAGCCGGCTTCGGCTAGGCGCGCCGTCTTGGCGAATTTTTTTGAAGTCGGAGGGCGGAAGTCTGCCGGCGCGCGCACCGGGCCGCGGGCCGGCCACTTGCCGCCTGCGAACCACGTGGCATCCCTTGGCTAAAAAGCCTGCCAGCCCACGCGCGCGACGAGACGTCGCCGCAGGTCGGGGGGCCACCACTCCTACGCCCGGGCCCAGGCGCGGATTCTCTGCGGCCCAAAGCCGCCCGCACGTCTTCCTGCGGCGGTTTCGGCACGCCTTTAGGGCGTAATAATCGCGGGGCGTGGGGGAAGTGGGTGCAGTTAATCCCACGTCCCACCCCACGCCTCGCCTCCTCGGCTTCGCCGTGCGAAGCTATAAGTAGGGGGAGGTGGGAAGCGGCAGGCGCTCGCACGCCCCTCTCCTCTCCGCCATCTTCTTCCTTCTGCTCTTCCTCGTAACAGCGCCTCGCCGCCACACCGTTCTACCACTCTTTTCTCCGCCGGCGCGCTCATTCTTGCCAGCCCTACGCCGCGATGCAGTACGGCGGGGATTGGGACGGCTCCAACGTCCATGAGGATCACGTCGAGTTCCTCCGCAAGACGCGGCGGCTGCCCGGCGCGGACAAGGTGCGGGTCCGTCTCGCACCGGAGAAGGAGATCACGCCGGAGCCGGAGGAAGGCGAGCGGGTGGTCTTCCGCTCGCATTTCTTGCGCGGCATCGGCCTGCCGGCGAGCGCCTTCTTCCGCTCCTTTCTTGAGTTCTACCAGCTCCAGCCGCACCACCTCACCCCGAACACGATGGTGCTGCTGTCCGCCTTCGTCACCTTGTGCGAAGGCTACCTCGGCGTCCTCCCCACCCTCGAGCTCTGGGGGGAGTTCTTCCAGTCCAAGCTGGGCACGCGCTTGCAGGGCGTGCCGGCTCAGAGTGGCGTCTTCATCGCGATGCGAAGGGTGACAGCCGACAACCCCTTCCCCGTCATCATGCTGATCCAGTCGGTGAAGCTCTGGCAGAAGTCATACTTCTATGTGAAGAACGTCGCCCCGCAGGGCGACTACGTCAATTTGCCGGCTTACGAAGCCGGCCCGCCGGCGGGCAGGCGGCCCCAGTGGTCCTATCGGGCCGTGACGCTGACGCCGGCTGGAGCCGCAGCTGTCGCCCGACTGCGGGTGATGATCCAGTCGGAGGGCCTATCGGGGCCCGACCTGCTAGCCGCCTTCGTCACGCGCCGGGTGCTCCCGCTCCAGAGCCACCCTCATCTGATCTGTCAGATGAGCGCCCAGGTCGATCCAAGTCGGATGTGCACCAAAGACATGTCGCACGACGAAGTGGTCCATATGGTGAACTACCTTGCGAACTGCAAGCTCTCCGCAGAGTGGCAGTTTGGCAAGGAGCCATATTGCCGAGCTCACCCGCCGCCCACGGTATGTTCTCTTTTTTCCTTTCACTGTTTTGTCGCCGAGTTCCTTTTGGCCGACTCTGACTAGTCGGCTTGTCTCGACAGAGCCCTCTTCTTCGGCCTGCAGGCGGGTCGGACGCGGAGCGCCGATTCGTTCCCGACCGGGCGGAGCACGATCTGGAGGACCCCGACTTGGGGGCGGCCGCCATGGATGACAACACCGAGGCGGGCGGTGGCCAAGCCGACGGTGAGGCAGGCGGCTCCGGGCTTGGGGTCAGCTTCGACGACTGGCCGGATGATGACGAGGCGGAAGTCGTCCCACGCCGCCAGCCGGCGCCCGGCCATGGCGCGGTTTCCTCCGCCGCGCCGCCTGCTCGAGGCGGCGGGCAAAAGCGTCGTGCCGCGCCGGGCTTGTTCGGCAGTCGGCCGAAGAAGCCCAGAGGCGGGGCAGCGGCGACCAGGCGGGAGGAGGCGGCCGCGAAGGCGACCCGCTTTCGCAAGGCGGTGAAGCAGCCCCAGACGGTGTCGGCGTAAGTATATACTCCTTCGTGTATTCTTTTTTCTTTTCTCTGGTAGTTCCTGAATTCTCGTCCTTTCTCAAAAAACCAGGGCTCCATTGTCGCTCCAGCGGGTTGCTGCCGCCTCTGTCGTTGGGTCGCCGGGAGGATTCGGGAGAATCACTCGCCGCGTGGATCCCCCTGCCGATCTTCAGGCGGCGACGGAGCGGAACGCGCGGGAGGCGCGGGAGGAGCGGGAAGCGTGGGAGGCGGAGGCATTGAGGGCGGCCGCCGCCAAGGCGGCGCAAGAGGAGGAGGCGGCGAAGGCGCGCGCCGACGCCGCGGCCAAGGCCCAAGCGGAGGCTGCGGCGGTGGCGGAGGGGGCCTTGCTGGTCACCCCACTGCGCGTCGCGGCGCCTGGGGCCCCAGAGCCCTCGCCAGAAGAAGCCGGCGGTGATCAGCCGGGGCTGGAGAGGGAGGACGACGTCGTCATCCTGGAGAGGGTGGCGGCACCGGCCCCGCCGACTGGAGCGACTCAAGGCGGCCGGCCTGACCTGCCGCCTGTGCAATCGGCCGGGGGCGAGCCGGCCGCGAGTACTGATCTGGTGGTCCGGACGCCGTCGCACCAGCGCACAGGGAAGGCCGCATCAGAGCCGCAGAAGGCTGCATCGGAGCCGCAGCCGGCCGCGGGCTCCAGCTCGTCGGCCCAGGATATGGAGGCGGCCAGCGCCAGCTCGGGGTGGACGCCGGGCGGAGGGACGGCCATGATGAATGTGGCCGCGCAGGACGTCCGGACCCGGCTTCAAGCCCAGGCTACGGCGCTGAGGAAGTACAACGACGAGTTCCTCGCGACTCGGGCGGCCATCCAGGTTAGTCTTCTTGTCTTGCTTTTTGGATCTTGGTTTCTTCCGTGGGGGCGCGTCAGCGCACCCACTGGGTGTAGTCCCCGAGTTCCGAGTCGGCTGCTGAGCAGGCGGCTTGGAACTTCTTAGCGGATCTAGTTTTGCTATTCTTGCTCTTATTTCGCTCTTCTGCCTGTCTTACAGGACTACCACAACCTCTGCGCGGCTGCCTTCAACTCCCAGGCTCGGGAGCTGACCCAGAAGATCGCTGACCTATCTGAGAGCCGGGGTAAGTGCTTCGTCTTTTATCTCACGTGGGGGCGCGTCAGCGCACCCACTGGGTGTAGTCCCCGAGATTCGGGCCGACTGCTGAGCAGTCAGGTCGGATCTTCCTTGACGACTTCTTCTTATTGCTTCTTTTACTCTGGCATCCCTGCAGCGGCCAACGCCAGTCTGAGGGAGCAACTGGGAGGGTCTCAGGCTGCCCTCCGTGTTAAGGAGGCCGAGTTTGCCGCCTTGGCGCAGGAGCGTGACCGCCTGGCCAAGAGGTTGGCCGACCAGGAGGAAAGCCACAAGGCGGCCCTGAAGGCGGTGGAAGACAGCGAAGCTGCCCTCCAGGCCGAGTACGAGACAGAGGCGGCTAGCTGGGCCGAAGCGAAGCAGACGCTGATCAATGGCTATGGCCAGATCGAAGATTTGGTTGACGGTAAGCCGCCTTCTTCTTCGTCCTTTCTTGCCGCTTGCCGTTTTGGCTCGTTTTCTGACTTGGTGTTTTCTCTTCTTTCTCTTTCTTTCTTGCGCAGAGTACTTCCCTGGCTACTCTACCGCCGCCAACCAGGTCATCGAGGCCCGCCGCGAGGCACAGAGGTAGGCTGGCGCCGAGATCGCGCCAAACGCTCGCCGGTCGCTGGAGGAGCAGCTCTTGGCGATCCCGGCCCGCCTCCAGCCGGCTCATCGCCTGCTCCGCCGGCTTCAACGTGTCGGGGCGCAGATGTTGGCCGCCCTCTAGCCTGGCGAAGTGATTCCCCGCATCCCCAGTCGGACTGCCGACTGGCTGGAGGTGGCGGTCGGCCACTTCGAGACCTGGAAGGCTTCGGCGGCTCGGTCCGGCGCCAGGCGGGCGCTGGAATTCGTCAAGGCCTGGTATCCCGGGCTGAGTCTGGACTAGCTGGCCACCAGGCGTCAGCAGGCCGACACGGAGCTGGAGCCGGCGCGGCAGGCTATCATCCGGCAGGCTTCAGCGATCGCAGACTACACCGACACCAGCGCCTTCGCTCCTGAGGTGGACGACAACGGTGTTGCCCAGCCGTAGGAATGGTTCGGGTTGAACCCAGCAGACGGCGAAGACTCGGCGGAGGAGATCGACTCCAGCGACTAGGGCGAAGAGGAGGAGGAGGAGGGTGAAGATGCCGGGCCAGATGGTGGAGCGGCCGGTCAGCCTCAGCTTGACCGTGCCTCCAGCAACACGGCACGCGCGGGTGCACCGCCTGCAGCCGGCAATGATCAAGGCGAGACCCGCTAGCCGGCCACTCCTCCAGCCGGTGGCGCCTTTACTCTAGTCTGCTGTCTTTATTTTCCTGTCTCGTCACTTTTGGAACAATATTTTGTGAAGTTTGCACAATTCCACCCACTGGGTGTATTCGAACTATGTTGATTGCCGGCCTGTTGGGGGCTTTATATGTAAATATGATTATGCATGCGTTTGGCTTTCCCTTGTTCTTTGCTTTTCATCCTTCTGCTGTTTCCTTTGCCGCCCTCCCTTGGTTGCCGCCTCCCCAGTCGGACAGTTGCTCTGCAATCTGTGGCTGGAGAAGTGCTTGGCCAATTGGGAGGGTAAGTACTCGAGCTTTGTTGGATTATAGCGAAGTGTTTGGGAAGCCGGCCAGCCGGCTGTTCTGACAGCCGGCAAGCGTGGTTGGAGGCCGTCTTTTCGCTAGACAAGTTCATTAGTCCTTAGCCATTTTTCGTGTGGGCGTCCTTTCTGCCTTGGCTCTTGCTAGTCGGACAGTCGGTTCTTCGAGCTGCGACTTTCAACAAGAGAGGACTCGGGAGCCGGCACACTACTTGTCTGACTTCAGGTAGAACTTTAATATAACTTAAGGCGGCCAGTCCTCGGACCGACTAGTCGAACCCGGTGCCAGACAGAAAATCAAATGTAATAATACATTTATGGATATGACACTTGTCACTCATAGATAAATGAAGGCAGTCCCCGAGTGCCCCTCGGGGGGCCTGTTTTTTTCGTACTTAATACAAAAGGGTAGCATGATACATACTGCTTTTAACTGTAAAATCTTCTCAGGAGGTTCGCGTTCCATGGCCGCTCCGACTCCTTGCCAGAATCATCCCTCTTGCGTGCTCTTGGTTTTTGCGCGTCGATCAGGTAGTAGGAGTCGTTGCCTAGTGTCTTGCTGACGACGAAAGGGCCTTCCCAAGGGGCTAAGAGCTTGTGCTGGCCGGCTGTTCGCTGGATCAGCCGGAGCACAAGGTCGCCCTCTTGGAAAGATCTTGGCTTGACCTTGCGGTTGTGGTAACGACGCAACCCCTGCTGGTAGATGGCGGACCGGCTGAGTGCCAACAGCCGGCCTTCTTCCAGTAGGTCGACGCTGTCTTCTCGCGCTTCCTTGGCCTCCGCCTCCGTGTACATGGTGACCCGAGGCGAGTCGAACTCGATGTCGGTTGGGATGACAGCCTCGGCGCCATATACAAGGAAGAACGGAGTGAAGCCGTTTGACTTGTTAGGGGTAGTACGCAGACTCCAGAGGACAGCCGGCAGCTCATCAAGCCAGCAGCCGGCCAATCGCTCCAGTGGTACGACCAGTCGGGGCTTGATGCTGGAGAGGATGAGTCCATTTGCTCGTTCGACCTGGCCGTTTGACTGCGGGTGGGCAACGGACGCTAAGTCCAGTCGGATACCCTGCGTCGCGCAGAAACGTGCCAGTGCTCCTTTGGCAAAGTTTGTGCCGTTGTCGGTGATGATGCTGTGTGGCATGCCGTACCGAGTAGTGATGTCGATGATGAACGTCACGGCAGTCGGCCCGTTTAGTTTCTTGATCGGCTTTGCTTCGATCCACTTGGTAAATTTGTCCACGGCGACAAGCAAATGTGTCAAGACGCCGCGGGCTGTCTTGAATGGACCCACCATGTCCAGCCCCCAAACGGCAAAGGGCCAGGTGAGGGGGATGGTCTTGAGTGCAGAAGCCAGCAGGTGTTGCTTGGAACTGAAGACTTGGCATCCTTTGCAGCTCTTGACTATCTCTTTGGCATCTGCCAACGCAGTCGGCCAAAAGAAACCGTGGCGGAAAGCTTTGGCCACAAGTGATCTTGAGGCTGCGTGGTGGCCGCATTCGCCTTGATGGATATCCTTGAGGATTGCCACTCCTTTCTCTGGCTCGACGCATCGCTGGAAGACTCCAGTGACACTGCGCTTGACAAGTTCTTTGTTTATTATTGCATACGCTCCGGCTCGACGTTGCACTAGTCTTGCTGAGGTCTCATCAGCCGGCAGCTCTCTGTTGACTAGGAATTTGAGAATGGGCTGGGCCCATGATGGAGCTGTGACTTCTTCTACTGTCAGTACGGCCACCATGACTCGGGTGGGTGGGTCGGGTGGCGTGGAATTGGAGTTGGCCACCACTTCTTGTGTTGCTGCAGTCCCCGGGCCGACTGCTGCAGTCCCCGGGCCGGGTTCTGAAGTCCTCGAGCCGGGTGTGACTACGGCAGTCCCCGGGCCGGTTGTCGACGTCCCCGTGCCGCCTGTTGGGTTCCTCCAGTCGGATCCGGTTGCATCGGGGGCAGGCGGTACGAAGATAGAGTCCGACTCTGGAGACGGCTTGATGGACGGCTTGAGGAGGCGCTGGAGAGAGACACCGGTCGGTATAGCCTGTCGGGTGGAGCCGATCTGTGCCAGGGCATCTGCTTGGTCGTTGTCGGCCCGTGGTACGTGAAGGAACTCGCACCCTTCGAAGTACCCACTGATCTGCTGGACGAGGAATCGATAGCTTGCTATGTTAGCATCATTGGCGTCCCAGTCGCCAGATGACTGCTGGACCACCAAGTCTGAGTCGCCGTAGCACAGGATCCGGCGTATGCCAAGCTCTTTGGCCAGTCGGAGCCCGTGTATGAGTGCCTCGTACTCGGCCACGTTGTTGGAGGCGGCGAAGTGGATTTGCAGCGTGTATCTGAGTTTGTCGCCTTTGGGAGAGGTGAGGACGATGCCGGCTCCCAAGCCGGTGCGCATCTTGGACCCGTCGAAGTGCATCCGCCAATGGGTAGAGTCGGGAGCCGGCGGTAGGTACTGGGTCTCGGCCCAGTCGACGAGGAAGTCGGCCAATGCTTGGGACATGATGGCGGTGCGGGGTTGGTAGAAGATTGTGTACGGTGCCAATGCAATGGCCCATTTAGCCACCCGGTCGGATGCATCCCGGCTGCCTATGATCTCGGCAAGTGGGGCGGTGCACACGACCGTGATGGGATGCTCTTGGAAGTAGGGCTTCAGCTTCTTGGCGGCGAAGTACACCCCATAGCACATCTTCTGGTAGTGCGGGTAGTTTTGCTTTGAGCTTGATAGTACTTCGCTTAGATAATACACCGGCCTCTGGACTAGCTGGGCTCGGCCTTCTTCCGGGCGCTGGACCACAACAACTGTACTGACCACTCGGCTAGTCGCGGCAATGTAGACGAGCATGGGCTCCTTCTCAGTCGGCGCCGCCAGGACATGTGGAGTGGTCAGCATCTTCTTCAACTCATGGAAGGCTTGGTCGGCTTGGTCATTCCACTCGAAATGAGTGGACTTCTTCATGAGTCGGTACAGGGGGAGAGCCTTCTCTCCTAGTCGGCTGATAAAGCGGTTTAAGGAGGCCAGGCACCCAGTGAACTTCTGCACATCTCGCAATTTGGTGGGAGTCTCCATCCTCTCGATGGCCTTGATCTTCACAGGGTTGCACTCGATGCCGCGTTCGGAGACCAGAAAGCCTAGCAGCTGGCCGGCTGGTACTCCGAACACGCATTTCTCGGGGTTGAGCTTGATCTGGAATCGGCGCAAGTTGGCAAATGTTTCTTTGAGGTCCTCCAGTAGGGTGCCGTGCTTCTCTGTCTTCACCACAATGTCGTCTACGTAGACGTGGGCATTTCTGCCGAGTTGCTTGAGGAGGCATTTCTGCATGCAACGCTGAAAAGTGGCACCGGCATTCCTTAAGCCGAATGTCATAGTCAGGTAACAGAAAGCTCCGAATGGTGTGATGAAGGCAGTCTTCAGGCGGTCTGCTGGGTCCAACTTGATTTGATGGTACCCTGAGTAGGCATCCAAAAAACTCAACAGCTCGCATCCGGCCGTGGAGTCTATCACTTGGTCAATCCGTGGCAAAGCAAACGGATCTTTGGGGCAGGCCTTGTTGAGGCTGGTGTAGTCTATACACATACGCCACTTGTTGTTCTTCTTCAATACCAAGACTGGGTTGGCAAGCCACTCTGGGGAAAATACTTCCATAATAAAGCCGGCGGCGAGGAGCCGGGCTATCTCTTCTCCTACGATTCTTCGCTTCTCTTCTGACAGTCGGCGGAGGGGCTGCTTGACCGGCTTCGCGTCGGCTCGGACATGTAATTTGTGCTCGGCGAAATCCTTCGGGACACCCGGCATGTCCTTTGGGGACCATGCAAAGACGTCTCGATTCTCATGGAGGAAGTCGACGAGCTCGCCTTCCTATTTACTGTCCAGGTTTGCCCCAATGACAGCAAACCTTTCCGGGTTCTCCAGGTCCAGAGGTATCTTCTTCGTCTCCTTGGCCGGCTGGAAGGAGCCCTACGCATCACAATCCTTGGGGTTGGGGGGCAAGGTCGGCTGCTTGCCGGCCATGGCCACAACCCGTTCTAGTATCTTCTTCTCTTCTGCCACTACGAGGGACTCGGCCAGCCGACTGCTGGCCGTAGCGCACTCGATGGACTTCCTGTAGTCGCCGGCTACGGTGATGATCCCCTTCGTGCTCGGCATCTTCATCTTCAAGTAGGCGTAGTGGGGCACAGCCATGAACTTGGCCAAAGCAGGTCGGCCAAGCAAGGCATGGTAAGGGCTCTCCAGATCCACTACCTCGAACCAGATCGCTTCTCGGCGAAAGTGATCTTTGTCTCCGAAGAGAACATCCATCTTGATCTTGCCGATCGGGGAACAGGACAAGCCGGGTACGATGCCATGGAACACGGTCCGGCTTGGCATGAGCTGCTTCGCCTTGATGTTCAGCTTCTCCATGGTGTCGCGGTACAGTATGTTGATACTGCTTCCGCCATCAATCAGAACGCGGGACAATCGGGCAGCTCGCCTCTCCGTTGCGAGAGTGACATCCAACACTAATGCGTAGGAGCCAGGGGACGGCATCACCTCTGGGTGGTCGGCCTGACTCCAGTTGATGGGCTTCTCGGACCAGTGCATGAACTCGGGGTTGCTGGAGGCGACTGCGTTGACCTCTTGATGCTGTCGGCGTCGACTGCGCTTGTCTTCAACTTGGCTGGTGAAGACGACGTAGGCGGCGTGCTCTTCAGGGAACTCATCTTGAATGGCCCCAACTGCTGGTCGAGCAGCCGGCTGCTGGGGGGCTGGAGGCGGCGGGCCGGGAGGCGGAGGCGGCACCAGTCCCTCGCCCTTGGAGATCCGCGTGAACCAGTGGCACTTTCGGTTCGTGTGGTTGGACGGCTTCGCGCCGCTGTGGAACTTGCAGGGGGCATCAAGAGTCTGCTCGTAGGAGAAAGTCGGCTGCCAAGCCGGCCTGCCACCCTTCTTCTTGGGAGCGGGCCGCTCTTCGGGCTGCTCATCTTCAACTGTGGCCACTTGCCGACTGGTGGAAGGCGGCATAGGGGCCTTGCGCTTGTGTTCGTTCTGGTAGGGGCGCCGATTGGGGTCGCCAGCCGGCGTCTTGGGAGCCGGAGCGATCACCTTCCTAGAGGCATCCACACGAAGCTCGGTCTTCATCGAGGAGTCGGCCATGGCGTACTTGTCTGCGATGATCAGCAATTCGTCGAGGGTAGCCGGCTCGTCGCAGAGGAGTCGGTGCTTGAGGAGGATGCCCTCTCGGCACCCGGCGGTGAAGTACTCGATGGCCTGAACCTCATGCACCCCCTCGTAGGAGTTGCGGATCTCGGCCCACCGTGTGAGGTAGTCGCGGGTCGACTCGTTGGGCCCTTGGACGCATAGGAAGAGTTGGCGCGGCTTGGGAGGCCGCTTGTACGTGCTGGTGAAGTTGCGGGCAAAGACTTCCGTGAAGTCCAGCCAGCTGTTGACGCTGTAGGGCTTGAGGCTGTTGAGCCAGATGCGCGCCGTGCCCTGTAGCATGAGGGGGACGTACTTCACGGCTACGCGCCGGTTGCCGTTGGCTATGCTGACAGCAGTAGAGTAGTCGATGAGCCAATCTTCCGGCTTCACGGAGCCGTTGTACTTGGGCATGTCTCTGGGGAGCGAGAACCCTTTGGGGAAGGGCTCGTCGCGGATGCGGGGGCCAAAGCATGGCGGGCCGACATCGTCTTCTTCTTCTAGCACCAGAGATCGAGCCAGGCGGTCGATCCGGTGGCGGGCGTCGTTCTCGCCGACTCCTTCGCGGTGGCCTAGTCGGCCACCAAGAGTCGAATGCATGACAGGCGGCGGGGTGGGATATCTCTCTCCTCGAGGCGGGGGAGGAGGCGGATTTCCTTGGCGCTCCACTGATCGAGGGCGGCCTTCCGCGTCGCGCTCGATGGTGATCCGAGTCCGGCTACGGCTAGCAGCCGGCTCCTTGTCCTTCCTCGCGCGGGCACCGATCGCAGTCGGCGACCGGGATGTCGCGGCGTGCTCTCGGCGCGGGGGAGGACTCTCAGCGCGGGCGCCGGCTTCGTGCCGTTCTGCGGCCGCGTCGATCAGCTGCTGGATTCGCCTTGTCATGTAGGGGAGCTCATTGGCTCCCAGCCCATTTAGCTCTTCAGCGGCCGCCTGTGCGGCTCACAGATTCTCGAGCGGGGTGGCGTAGACGGGGCGGTCTGCCCCCAGCATGCTGGCGATAGCCGCGCCGCGCTTCTGGACGAAGCCGGCTCGGCTCGGCCCGCCACGAGGCGGCGTGCCAAAGGCGGCGCGGTCGACTTCGCGCTGGTGAGCCTCGGTGAGGCGTCTCATGGAGGCTATCTTCTGGCCTTCCGTGATGAGGATGAGGCGGCGAGCCTCCAGGGTCTCTGCGTCGGCGTCGGCCGGGATGGGGACGGATAAGTCGTGCATCGCCGCTTGCAGGGCGTCGTGGGCGTTCTCGCCCGAGTTGGCGGCGTGGCTGATGACCAACACCTCCGTGACAGCACTGCTGCCACTGTCAGCTCGGGGGAGAGGGTCGTCGAAGACTACCACATCGGAGGGGTAGGCGTCGAGCGACGCCGTGTCGGAGTCGACAAGCATCGGGTTGGTGGAGCCGACCGACTCCAAGTCTACAGCAGGCTCGCTGGAGACGTGAAGTTGGTCGAGGAGGCTGACGAGGCGGCTCTCGGGGTAGTCCGTGCCCGCGTCGGATGCGGGCTCGTCGGAGATGTGAGTCTCGCCGAGCAGATCGGCGAGGCGGCTCGCTGCGCAGGCGTCATCGACGCTTTGCAGCGCGTTGGGGCAAACGCCGTCGGGCGCAGCAGGCTGGCTGCGCTCGCGAGGGAGAAAAAGGGTTCCCGTCCAGAACAGGTCTCCGGACGACGGTGCACCTGGCCCCACGGTGGGCGCCAAATGTCGGGTGGTAGGTGCGACATATGCCAACGGGTGGCTTATCATTGTGGGAGCCAATAAGACGTCGCCGGTGCCTGAAAACGGGATGAGGCGAAGACATGCACGCCGGCGAATCTTACCCAGGTTCGGGGCTCTCCGTGGAGATAACACCCCTAGTCCTGCTCTGCGGGGTCTCCGCATGATCACTAGATCTAAATGAGTAGCTACAAATGCTCCTTAAGCTGTCGGGCTAGAGGGAGAAGAAGGGCAAGGCTAGCTCTCCTTTTCTCTCTAAGTGTGTGTGTAATTCTATGAGACCAACCCTTTCCATGGGTGCCCCGGGGGGTTTATATAGGCCTACCCCGGGGGTACAATTGTAATCCGGCTGGGTGCGGGTCCCAGCCATCAGTGTCTGTGTTCGCCGGCTTCTCCGCCGGCCATTGGGGCCCGCCGACTGGTGGGTCCCGCCGGCTGCCGGCTTCTTGGTGGACAGGCCGGCCCCACCGCCTGGGGGTCTTGTCGGCGGCGGGTTACTGTTGCCTCGCCCCTGATGACGAGGGCTCTGTCGAGGTAAGCATGGCTACAGTGTAGCCGCCTTGCGAGCTCTCACTGTAGCCTTACCTCGTCTTGTCTCCTTAATGTGGCACATGTTTCGAGGTAGGGGGTAGCCGGCTCCTGGGGGCCGGCTACGCCCCTGGCCGACTGGGGGAGGCCGGGCCGCCTTTGTGCGTCTCTCTGGCTAAAGGGGGCCCGCCGCCCGCGGGCCGTACTGGCGTCTGTCGTGGATGACGTTGAGGTCAATATGGCTACAGTGTCGTGCCGGACGGGAGATGGCTGACCCGTACGGCGTCCTGCGGCCATGCCTGCTCCGGGATTCAGGGGTAGTGGACCGTACGGCGACCACGCCCCGTCTTATCACCGTTATGTGGACACAGTCTTGGTGGGTGCGATCTTGGCCGGCTTCTTGGAGTCGGCGCTCTTTATGGCCGGCTTCGGGGAGTCGGTCCTCTTGGGCCCGGCTTTTTGGAGTCGGCCACCTCATAGCTTTTTTGGGGAAGGTTTCTGAGACTGGGTCGCCTTCTGGGAGTCGGCCTGGGGATAGCCAGCCGGGGGATGGCGGCCATGTGCTTGTATGCTGGAAGGCTTAAATGGCCTGATAATTTCTTGAAGAGTCAGGGGGAGTCGGTTAGGCTACCCGTGGCCATTTACTCCGACACCCTCTAACCTTATGGCACGGTAAAAAAAGAGTATTTTTATTCTTACAAAATACGAAGATCACTAGACCTTGACAAAGAATATAAAAATCTTGAAGATGCGATGTCCCTCCACCTCGCAGCACCAAGATGGCAGCAGGAGGCGAGGGGACCAAAGATCCTGGGCGGCTGCAACGGCTGTTGTTGCGTCGTTCATGAAAACCTACTCCTAGCTCCCTTGCCACACGTAAACAATTGGTTTAGCTCTCTGGACTAAAACTAAGCATTTCCTATTCGGCGCCTTTAGCGCCAGTTAACGTGCATTTCGTTAGTTGGCGCTGACGGCGCTCTTTACCTGGGCCGGCCCACGTAAGGTTCAACAGGAGAGACCTTTTCCTGGTTTTGGGAAGCTTGTAGAAGCTTCCCAGCCTGATTTTCTTATTTTGGTTTTACCTTGATTGGTCTTGTTTTTTTCTTTCCTATTTCTTTTCTTTATTTTGTATTATTTTGTTTTTTCCTATTTCTTTTCTTATTTTCAAAATGCACGCATTTTTCAAATTCAATTAAACTTAAAAAAACGATGGACTCTTTTTTGAAAATCGACGAACTCTTTTCAAGTTCATGGCTTTTTTCAAAATTCATCAAGTTTTCCTACAAATAGATTAATGTTTTAAAAATTTGTGATTTAAAAATTATCGATGAACATTTTTCAAAATTGGTGCACTTTTTAAAAAATCAATAAAGAAATTCATAATCGGTTTGATTTCTTAAATATTTGTGGATTGCTTACAGAGTTCATAAACTTTTGAAAAATCAATGACCAGTTTTTAAGATCGGTTAACCTTTTTCTAAAATAAATGAACTTTTATTCAAAAAAATTAACACTTTTCAAAGTTGATAAACTTTTTTCCATCTCTGTGAAACCTCTTTTTACAAAAGTATGAACCTTTTAGAATTCATGAGCTTTAAAAAAATCTGATGCAGGACCTTTTTTGAATTTGCAAACTATTTTTGAATTTTTTTTTTTTGCGTTCTTTTGGATTTCTGATTTTTTTTTCAAGCGAGCGAGTAGTCGTTCAGCAGTAGCGACCGCTTGGTTTTTGTTTTATAATGGTGCTTCAAGCCTTAAGAGTTAAAAAGGACAAATGGGCTCGTCCTGAGAATCTTCTTGCGTTGTTGACTAACAAAATTGCCGTTTCTTCTTCTCAAAAAAATTTTTGCTGAAGTTTCTCAAAAAAATGAAAAAAAAATGCCGAAAGGCGACACGAAAATTCTGACGCAACAACGTGCAGACAAGAAGTAGCTGGGCAAAAACCCTGCCAAGTCACCACCATGAGCCCCAGCATTCCCGGCGATCGGTCGGTCGGTGCACAGGCAATGCAAGGCAAGCAGCGCAACCTAGAACAAAATGAACGTCGTACACACAAATGCGCTGCCACATGCAACAACAGCGCTGCAACTTGCAGTTGCAACTGTGCAATCTTGACAGTAGCCTACTGTCCGTAGGCGATCGACGCTAGGCACCGGTCGATCCGTCCGTCCCATCCAGCACGCGTACGCGGCTATGATAAGACTACCAATAGACTACAGATTCACAGTAGACACGAGGGCGTACTGTAGCGGCCGTGCCTCCTGCCTACGGGGACGGGGGACGAGACATAACACTGTTCCGTTGGGCCGGGCAGCCACGCACGAGGCCGGGCCTTGGCTTCCCCCGTGCCCGGAGAGCGACATAGCACTGTTGGGTCTCCCGATTCGGCATTTATTCGCTGTACGCAGGGTGTCGCTCGTCCATTGGCGAGATCGATCCGTCGACTCGTCCAGCTCTCCAGTTTCCTATTGGAGGATCACATGTGCAAGCGCGACCGATCCACGGAGACGCGCGGCTGAGCCGGGCCGAGGGACCACGACGAACACCATCGTCCACTACGGTTCAGCAGTTTCCACTGCCAGCGAGACGTCGGTAAGGCCAACTCCACCGCAGGACCCCATTCTGTCCGGCCCCATCCGTTTGGGGTAAAACGGACAAACGAGACGGCCTAGCGCGCGACGGCCCGAACTCATCTAGTCCGTTTTGTGTCCGGGCCGACCCACTTCGAGCGCAAACTTGTGCCGGGTTTGGGTCGCGGCGGACACCAAACGGACGCGCGCCTCGTCCGCGTCGGGGCCGCGTGGCAGGCGGCCACCTACCTCCCACCCGCCCACATCAATGCGCACGAGCGGGCGGCCCGACCTGTCATCCGCACATCGAAAGGTCGCCGTCCTTCTTTAAGTGGGAACCGTGGACCGGTCGTCGTCCACACTGCCCAACGCCACGCCGTGGCCTCCTCGAAACCCGACAGCGCCAAACCCTAACCCTCCCTTGTCCTCGAGCTCGCCGGCCGGCCACCTCAAAGCCGTGGGCTTCTAGAACCGCAAGGGGAAGCACGACCGTGAGGCCGGCTCCTCCTCGGGGCGCCGCCGCGGCTCCGTGAAGAAGGAGGAACCCGCGTCACCGCCGCGCTCCTCTCGTCGAGCCCCCGCGTCGGCCCCCTTCACCATCAACCCTAGGCCCGCCGGCGAGCGCGACCGGCAGTACCTCGCGGCGGACGTGTGCCGGCGGTACTGGGATACGAGGACGCCGGTCCCGTGGAGCGACGTCCACCTCCCCAACGGATGGCACCTCAGCGCCGACCGTGTGCCGATCCCGCCGGTGCCGGCGAGTGGCCGTGCGCGCCGCGATGAGATCGAGCGCCGCCGCCGCCTCCTCCCCGACGACCTGTACTACGACGACGGGTACGCCCCCGACTCCGTGCTCTGGGACACATGGCTCCAGGACAAGCACGACACGCGCCGCACGTCCTACTTCGCCGGCACGGTGTCGGGGCCGCGGCGGCCACGTCGAGAGGTGCGCGGGCGTACGCGGGTGCGCGGCCTCACGCCCACGTCGTCGCCTTCCCCGTCTCCGTCACCACCTCCACCTCCTCGCATGACAGCGGAGGAGGAGGCCCGGCTCATGCAGCGTGTCTTGGAGGACTCCATGAACACGCACGACGAGCGCCAGTGGGACGGCTTGGAGGAGGCGCTGGCACTCTCTGCCGCCGGCGACGTCGCCTTCCCCGAGATGGAGATGGTGGCCGTCAAGGAGGAGGAGAGGAGGGAGGAGGCGATGGAGGTGGAGCCGGTGGCCGCGTTCCACCGCGCCCTGGTGGGCCAGCAATGGAGCTGGTCGTGCACCGCGCCGGAGATGGCCGACGCCATGGGGGCGTGAACTGGTGCCCCACGCCGCCGCGGTCACCGTAGCGGGAGGCATCGCCACGGGAGGAGGTCGTGCAGGCACCTCCCGCCGTCCAGCCCGCCCCCGTCTACCACGCACCGACGGCCCACCTCTGGACGCCGCCGGCCTACGCGGACCTCGTCAGCGACGACGAAGACGACGGCGGCCATTGAAGACGGCGACGGCGACGACACCGACGGGCACGGGCAGGAGCGCGCTGGCGGCGGCCTTTTTTATTTTCTTTTTTATGTTTAATTATGTCAAGTTGGACGTGAAACTGGGCCGTTTTGTGGCCGTGGCGACCCTAACTAAGTTTTATGTTTATTAAACTGCGCTTATTTACTTTTTTTAGTCATTTTATTTACGTTTTCCTGTTTTTTTAAATCATGTCCAACGCGGACGTGATTTGGGGTGCGGTCGCACGATGGGCGCACGCACGACCCAACGGAAGACCGGACACGGGCGAACCCATCGGCGCCTCAAAGGGACAAAATCCGGTCAAACCGGACGTCCGTTTGGGTCGCGCGATGGAGTTGGCTAAGGTAGGATCGGGAGGCTACTCGTTCCGATGCGGCGGTGCTGGCAGCTATACGCAACTTGGATAGCCGCAGTTGCCGTGAACTGAAGTGAGCACAGCACAGCTGTCTTGTGCGCACTTGGCCTTGGCTACGAGGGCCAGGTGATGAATGAATAGTTAACGGGTCTGTGAATCCATCGCTCACATGGCTGAGATGAGATGGCCACAGTAGAGTGGATCCCCCCTCCCTCGAGCTCTAGCCTCGACAGCTAGGCCGGCGTATATCATGTGGTAGTGGTAGTATATACGTACAAGCCAATCAGAATCCAAATGGAGAGATAATTAATACTACTATACGTAGTATATGGCTTGGATCCAGGTCACTGAAACGGGATCAATGTATATTCTACTGCTAGTATACATTACTGCGGCTAGCCTCATCAAGCTGCTCTGTACCCTATGGGTCCGTCCGTCCGTCTTCAGCGTGTGTGCCCCAGTCAAAAGGTTCTTGCCTCCACGTGGATCTCTTGTTACTCCCTCCGGTTCTTTTTAGCCTGCATATAACTTTTGTCTAAAGTCAAAGTATCTCTAGTTTGACTAAATTTATAAAAAGAATATCAACATTTATAATGCCAAAGGAATATCTTTAGATTCATTATGGAATGTAGTTTCATATTATGTATATTTGATATTGTAGATGTTAATGTTTTTCTATATAAATTTGGTCAAAGTTTGTAAAGTTTGACTCGACCCAAATCTTAAATGCGGAGTAAAAAGGAACAGAGGGAGTACTTAACAATGCAGAATTTGGGCCAAATGATTGCAGTGCATGCTAATGTAAAGGCAACAAGGCTCCCGTCCATTGCGCTGTGACAACTAGGAGCTCATCTTTTGGCTTTGTTCAGTACTGCACAAAGTGTTTCTGCTTCAGGGTATTTTATGTCGCCTTCTGCTTTTTGTCTGCCTTTTGGAAAGGCACACAAGAGCAGGAGGACATGAACAGAGGACCCAAACTCAAAAAGAAAAAAATGCATCATGGCAACTTTGGGAGAGGTTTCAGTCTCTCATATAAGCGGCATGGATATCAGGTAAAGGGATTAGTGCATGATGCGTCCATGTTATGCGGCTTAAAGAAAACTGTCTTAGAGCATCTCTGACAGCCGCGCTAAACAAGTGCCGCGCCGCAAATTTTGTCATTTTAACGCGCGCGCAACCTGTAGACAAGCTCCAGCGGGCACGCAATAACCGCGCGCGCGGCATATGTAGTTGGGCGCGCGGTCCGAAACGCCAACTCGTGCTGTGTATTTGGGGCGCCGGCTTCCGCGCGCGGCACACACGAGCGCTCGCGCCGCACTCTCTCCTCCCCGCCACCTTCGCTCCGCGCGCGCCGGCGCCGGCGAACTTGACCCGATGTACGCACGCGCCGGCACCCCGCTCACCCCATCCTACAGCCGCGACCCCTACACCGCCGCCGCCGCCGGAAACCCTAGCGCGGGGAGCGTTGGCCTCGCCACCGCCGGAGCTCCTCCGAGCATCGGCCTCACGCGCGGCCTCTTTATGCCGCCGCGGATGACCACGGCAGCGGGCGGCGTCGCGCCGGCGCCGTCCCGTGCTGCCGCCGCCCTCTCGAAGCTCTCGAAGGCAAGGAGAAAGAAGCTTGCATGGCGTGTGACGGGCGCGGCGGCTACCGAAGCGCCGGCGAGCTCACTCGTTGAGCCGGCGGCCGACGGGCACAACGTGTTCGACGATATGCCCCAAAGGTAGAAATTTTTTCCAACTTTTCTTTTCTTGTTATTTTTTGAATGCATCCATATAGATAGCTTATTTGCATTGTTCTATATATTTTGTAGTGTCAACGATGATGCATACATGTCAACTATGGGTGTTGGCTCCAACAATTCGCATTGGTCTCAAACCAATGACATGCATTTCGAAGACCATGAGTTCGAGGTGGACGAGGATGGTGAGGGCATTGTCGACGCGCCGAAAGAAAGAGCGGGCAATTACACCAACGCCGATGACATCTTACTATGCAATACTTGGTTGCAAGTGTCGAGGGATCCATCTGTTGGAGCTGATCAAAGTAGAGATGCTTATTGGGGGCGGATGAAAGAACACTTTGATGTTCACAACGTGAGTGGAATTGACCGCTCCGAGAGATCACTTCGGTCCCGGTGGTCGACAATCAACTCGGATTGTCAAAGGTGGACGGCCTGTCAAAAGGCGGTTGACAAGTTGAACCCAAGTGGCACAAATGAGGACGATAGAGTAAGTGGCATTTCATACATGTTCATCATACTTGTTGTTGGTGTTCGAAGTGCTAACTTGCTTTGTTTTCATGTAGTACCACATTGCACAAAACTTGTTCAAAGAAGAGGAGAGGAAAACCAAGAAGGGGAAGATCAAGAAAGGAAGGGTCTTTACCTTGCCTCATTGCTATAACGTGTTGAAGGATGATGAGAAATGGAAGAAGCGTGAAGATTTGGATGCATTTGAGCAACAAACGCAAGCGCACAATTGAGTTGAATGATGATGATGAGGAGGAGGAGGATGCATCAAGTGATGACGGCAAGAGAAGCCCCACACCCAACTCGGTTTCATACTCGAAGCCAAAACGACCGGATGGGTGCAAGAAAGACAAAACAGAAAAGAAGAAGAGGAAAGGAGATGATGAGCTCAAAAATGCTATGGAAGCTATTGTGAAGGCAAGAAAAGAAGCCAATGAGGTGAGGAAAATGGCAAGGAACCAAGATGCCGCGGCCGAGGAGAGGAGGTTGGCGGCCGAGGAGAGGAGGGTGGCGGCCGAGGAGAGGAAGGTGGCTTTGGAGGAGAGGAAGGTGAGCAATTAGGAGCGAACAAGATTGTTGGAATGGGAGAAGCACTTGTTCTTCTTGGACACATCTAACCTCAATGAGGCGCAAAAGGAGTTTGTCAATCTTTCCCGTGAAGAAGTCTTGATCCAAAAAAGAGCCATGATTCGCGCAATGGGTGGCGGTGGCCTTGGCGCCATGGGTGGCGGTGGCGGTGGCCTTGGCCCATGGGATGCATGGGTGGCTTCGGAGGTACCGTGGGCGGCTTAGATGCCATGGGCAGCTTTGGAGCTACCATGGAAGGCATGGGTGGCATGGGTGGTTTTGGAGCACCCCCGGCGCTATGGTTGCCATGGGAGGCATGCGTTTTGCTTCTCTCATGGGAGGCATGGGTCCACCTCCAGCCGCCATGGGCGGAATGTCTTCCGGTGTGCCTCCTCACACACATTCTCATGAAGATGTCGTTGAAGATCTTGCCAACACCCACTAGTGCAGAACCGGGCTTTAGCGCCAGTTCGTAAGGGCCTTTAGTGCCGGTTCTGCAACCGGCACTAAAGAGTGGAGACTAAAGCCCCCCCCTTTACTACCGGTTCGGCACGAACCGGCGCTAAAGTGCCACCACGTGGCACGAGCCAGGCCCGGGTGCTGGTAGACCATTAGTACCGGTTGGTAGCACCAACCGATACTAAATGTTTGGGGGGTTTTGGTTTTAATTTTTATTTTTCCATTAATTTTGTGTTTTCCATTTAATTCTTTTTTGTTTGCTAGTATTTTACGATACTACATATTGTACACGTTATGCATATATATAAATAGATTTTCTCGTAGAACCGATCATATATATATAATCGAATGTCTCACAACCACCATTAATTATTCACACATACACATGTATATATATACAATTTCTCCTACATGTTGCCTTGGTGCCTTCGGAGCACGATGACAAGTGGTTCATGGGGGCGGTAGCGGGTAATAGTATTCTCTTTTGGGATCTATGACCTGGTCGAGCAAAAATCCCGCTATTTCCTCTTGAAGTGCTCGTATGCGCTCCTCTCGTAGGAGCTGGTCCCGCACCTCTTTGAACTGTTAAGAAGGAGATCAATATGCATGTGTATTAGTTGTGTGACTAGATATCGACAATCATGTACCCAGTCCTGTCTATCAGATCTGCTCCTTTCGGACGCCATCATGCAAATGTTCTCGCAAACGTAGTATGCACACACTTCAGTCCCCGGCGCCTGCTTCAGGGCCTTTACGAGAATAGAATTTAATCAGATAATTATTAATCAAGCATGTTAATTAATTAATGGTATTGAATCAAGAATTAAAGAGATGGTAGCTAGCTAGCTAGTACTACTTAATTGCTTACCTTGGGTCGATACCAACATAGCTTTTGTCGCCATTTTTCTGGAGTCACCTTGATGTACTTTGCCCAAACCCTGCCCGCCGGCAAAGAAAATTAATAAAGGGGTTATTAAAAATAGTTCATATCAGGAAATGACGAACTAAATAGGCCGAGATATAGTTAATAATGATTGAAATAACCTGTCGACTATCCCCTTCACGATGCTGTAGTCACTATCTTTCTGAAGCAGTGAGTCCAGTACTTCAACTTTTCCTTCGTCAACATTAATGTCTAACAAGATCCAGTGAAAGCTGCATGCGTATACGTTGCATGTATAAATTAAGCGGGCATGTGCATAACACCAATCAACTATAACCCTAAACCCTATACACTTATCAACATCTAGGTAGTAAGCAAAAACAGAATTTGTAGTACAAGATAGTGTGACTCACTCGAAGTTGTAAGGAAGTAGTATATCTTCATTGCTATTGAGGCGCTTCAAGAACTCTAGCATGCATTTCTCTACATCTTGTCTACACCATTCCAATTTCCATGTGTATTCATTAACGGTATTTGGGTCAATGAACCCAATGCCATAGCGTCCAGCTTTTTTCATTTCATACATCTTCATCCTGCATAATACCACCGAAAAGAATATATAGTGAGGATATATAATTACAGGTAATTAATGATCAATCAATGAGCACTAGAGCTAGCTTGAGACTTAAATTACAGAAAAAAATCACTTACAGACAATAGCAACTGACGATAGATTTGTCGAGTGCATCTTGATTGAATAACTGAAATAGTTCTGAATACTCAACGGACAGAGCTTTCTTATTGAAGTAATGATCTTCCTCGACTTGCACCATGAGGGACTCTCGATTGGAAATCTTGGTAATTTTCATGTACCAATCATGCAATTCATACATTCTCGTTGGGAGGTTCTTGACCTCCTCAGGCTCGACCAAAGGTTGGCCCCGGACATATTTCCGTTTTATTTCCTCCTCTCTAAGCGGAGACATGGGCTCGATCTCGAGGAGTTGTCCAACAGTGATCTTGAGCATTTCAGCCTGCATTATATGCTCCTCGGTTATTACCACATCGCCCAGCTCGGGAACGTAAACGGTTTGCCCACAAT